>NC_074672.1:37023759-37146259 GCF_029448725.1 Salvelinus fontinalis | reverse complement strand
TATTTACCATTCAGTCTATCATAGAACAATTGGGGTTATTTACCATTCACTCTATCATAGAACCATTGAGCTTATTTACCATTCAGTCTATCATAGAACCACTGAGTTTATTTACCATTCAGTCTATCATAGAACCATTGAGTATATTTACCATTCAGTCTATCATAGAACCATTGAGTTTATTTACCATTGTCTATCATAGAACCATTGAGTTTATTTACCATTCAGTCTATCATAGAACCATTGAGTATATTTACCATTGTCTATCATAGAACCATTGAGTTTATTTACCATTTAGTCTATCAGTCGTATCGTCTGAGATCCCTAAAGATTGGAAAGCTGCCGTGGTCATCCCCCTCTTCAAAGGGGGTGACACTCTAGACCCAAACTGTTAAAGACCAATATCCATCCGGTCCTGCCTTTCTAAAGTCTTCAAAAGCGAAGTTAATAAACAGATCACTGACCATTTCGAATCCCACTGTACCTTCTCCGCTGTGCATTCGGTTTGCGAGCTGGTCACGGGTGCACCTCAGCCACGCTCAAGGTACTAAAAGATATCATAACCGCCATCGATAAAAGATTGTACTGTGCAGCCGTCTTCATTGACCTGGCCAAGGCTTTCGACCTTGTCAATCACTACATTCTTATCGGCAGACTCAACAGCCTTGATTTCTCAAATGACTGCCTTACCTGGTTCACCAACTACTTCTCAGACAGAGTTCACTGTGTCAAATTGGAGGGCCAGTTGTCCAGACCTCTGGCAGTCTCTATGGGGGTTCCACAGGGTTCAATTCTCGGGCATACTATTTTCTTTGTAAATATCAACGATGTCACTCTTGCTGCGGGTGATTCCCTGATCCACCTCTACGCAGACGACACCATTCTGTATACATCTGGCCCTTCTTTGGACACTGTGTTAACAAACCTCCAAACGAGCTTCAATGCCATACAACACTCTTTCCGTGGCCTCCAACTGCTCTTAAACGCTAGTAAAACTAAATGCATGCTTTTCAACCGTTCGCTGCCCGCACCTACCAGCCTGACTAGCATCCCTATTCTGGACGGTTCTGACTTAGAATATGTGGACAACTACAAATACCTAGGTGTCTGGCTAGACTGTAAACTCTCCTTCCAGACTCATATTAAACACCTCCAATCCAAAATTAAATCTAAAATCGGCTTCCTATTCCGCAACAAAGCATCGTTCACTCACGCCGCAAAACATACCCTAGTTAAACTGACTATTCTACCAATCCTCGACTTCGGCGATGTCATTTACAAAATAGCCTCCAACACTCTACTCAACAAATTGGATGCAGTCTATCACAGTGCCATCCGTTTTGTCACCAAAGCCCCATATACCACCCACCACTGCGACCTGTATGCTCTAATCGGCTGGCCCTCGCTACATATTCGTCGCCAGACCCACTGGCTCCTGGCCATCTATAAGTCTTTGCTAGGTAAAGCTCCGCCTTATCTCAGTTCACTGGTCACGATAACAACACCCACCCGTAGCATGCGCTCCAGCAGGTATATCTCACTGGTCATCCCCAAAGCCAACACTTTCTTTGGCCGCCTTTCCTTCCAGTTCTCTGCTGCCAATGACTGGAACGAATTGCAAAAATTGCTGAAGCTGGAGACTTATATTTCCCTCACTAACTTTAAACATCAGCTATCCAAGCAGCTAACTGATCGCTGCAGCTGTACATAGCCCATCTGTAAATAGCCCATCCAATCTACCTACCTCATCCCCATATTGTTTTTATTTACTTTTCTGCTCTTTTGCACACCATCATCTGCACATCTATCACTCCAGTGTTTATTTGCTAAATTGTAATTACATGCTACTATGGCCTATTTATTGAATTACCTCCTCATGCCATTTTCACACACAGTATATAGACTTTCTTTTTTTTCTATTGTGTTATTGACTGTACGTTTGTTTATTCCTGTCATGTTCCTGACCTGTTTTCTGTTGTTTTGGTATGTGTTTAATTGGTCAGGGCGTGAATTTGGGTGGGTAGTCTATGTTTTCTGTTTCTATGTTGGTTTAAGGGTTGCCTGGTATGGCTCTCAATTAGAGGCAGGTGTTTGGCGTTTCCTCTAATTGAGAGTCATATTAAGGTAGGTTGTTTCACAGTGTTCGTTGTGGGTGGTTGTCTTCCGTGTCTGTGTATGTTGCGCCACACGGGACTGTTTCGGTATGTTTGTTCGTTCGGTTTTTGTGTAGTCTGTTTTTTCCCTGTTCTTGCGTTCTGCGTGTTACATGTAAGTTCTTAAGTTCAGGTCAGTCTACGTTGTTTTGTTATTTTGTAAATCATTCCAAGTGTTTGTTTTCGTGTTTTCGTCGTCTGTCTAATAAATCATTATGTATTCACAACCCGCTGCACGTTGGTCAAATCACTACTCCTCCTCTTCGTATGAAGAGGAGGAATGCCGTTACAATTCCATGTGTAACTCTGTGTTTTTGTATGTGTCGCACTGCTTTGCTTTATCTTGGCCAGGTCGCAGTTGTAAATGAGAATTTGTTCTCAACTGGCCTACCTGGTTAAATAAAGGTGAAATAAAAAATACATAAAAATCATAGAACCATTGAGTTTCAATGGCAAATATACTCAATGGTTCTATGATAGACTGAATGGTAAATAACCTCAATGATTCTATGATAGACTGAATGGTAAATAACCTCAATGATTCTATGATAGACTGAATGGTAAATAACCTCAATGATTCTATGATAGACTGAATGGTAAATAAACTCAATGATTCTATGATAGACTGAATGGTAAATAACCTCAATGATTCTATGATAGACTGAATGGTAAATAACCTCAATGATTCTATGATAGACTGAATGGTAAATAACCTCAATGATTCTATGATAGACTGAATGGTAAATAAACTCAATGATTCTATGATAGACTGAATGGTAAATAACCTCAATGATTCTATGATAGACTGAATGGTAAATAACCTCAATGATTCTATGATAGACTGAATGGTAAATAAACTCAATGATTCTATGATAGACTGAATGGTAAATAACCTCAATGATTCTATGATAGACTGAATGGTAAATAGTCTATCATAGAACCATTGAGTTTATTTACTGTTTGGCAGTGCCTTGCATATTTCTGTATTTATGTCCCTATATCAGTAAATGATGCAAGAGGTAGTCAACTGGCACAAAGAGATATGGCAGGTTAGTGTATCATACAGGTTAGTGTATCATACAGGTTGGTGTATCATACAGGTTGGTGTATCATACAGGTTAGTGTATCATACAGGTTAGTGTATCATACAGGTTAGTGTATCATACAGGTTAGTGTATCATACAGGTTAGTGTATCATACAGGTTGGTGTATCATACAGGTTAGTGTATCATACAGGTTAGTGTATCATACAGGTTGGTGTATCATACAGGTTAGTGTATCATACAGGTTAGTGTATCATACAGGTTAGTGTATCATACAGGTTAGTGTATCATACAGGTTAGTGTATCATACAGGTTAGTGTATCATACAGGTTGGTGGAGGACCTGCGTAGGGCTGCGTCATTATCATTCTGCTCTGGTAATTCTATCAAACAGTCAATAAGAAATGGAAAATTGGCATTCGATTAAATTCTCATTCTTTATCCAAATTGATTAGGATTACTAATGGCATTGTGTATTTTAAATGGCCATTACCTAATTGGATGCAACCTCATTCATAACAGCAACATGATTGGGCAAAGCTGTTAACACGTCTCTCTATTGCTTTAAGTGAATGAGACACACAGGCTCATTGCCGTTTTAAGTCTCCTCCCTTCTTTTGTATGTCACTCATACGACTCCATGTTCATTAATCAGAAAATCTATGGAGCTGAATACAGAGAGAAAAAGTGAAACACAGATCCCAGATCAATACAATGGAGTGTATGTGGGTATGTTGGAGGCTGACTGTCAAACAATGTGATTGGAGGCCGAAGGCAATTTTTTAATTTCCCAGAGTGGTTCTGAAGCAGTGTCTCACGCCTGTGGATTGGGATTAAATTAGGCCCGCAATGACAGAAAGATGCATCCAGAATCCCTGGCTCCATCCATCCTGACAGCTAACTGGGGCTTCTGGAGACCTGATCCTGGGTAAGTAGAACGGACACAGAGCATAGGGATTTAAAAAACAATGTGCCCCCAGAAAACTAACCCCTGAGAAATCCTTATGTGGCACGGACAAAGTAGTTCTGTGTCACAGAGAAGGAATTGAGTTGGATGGATAAAAATATTTCTTACCTATCTAGAGATTATACAGGAGATAAATGATTTGGCCTCTGTAATTGTGCAGAGGCATTCCTCTGAATAATTCATAGAACGCCTTGGTATATGATTTTTAAATGTGACCGCTGTCTGACAGTAAGAGGCTGAATGTGAGGTCTGAATTCTGAAAACATCTCCTTTTTTAGTAGTTGTATCATTCTATTTCATTTTCACCACAAGTATAATCCAACCTTCTTGATTCTTCCACATCTATTTTATTCATGGTTTTAAATATTTTTATAAACTGCACCTCAATTATTTTCTCCCTCAGCCCCCAACATGTCCACATACACTTAGAATTTACAAGTCAGTGTTTTCGTAAACAGCAATTGGCTCAGCTTCACTAAACTGTCCTGCCTGCTCTTCCTTGTCAGGACAGCATCACCAGGGTTCCTGGTGGAATCTATTGCTATAGAAACAGTAACTACCTTTAATAGTGCCTCTGAGGGCCTGTTTGTTTTGGACTGTGTGATCCCTGGATATCCAATTGGCTTATTTCTGTCCAAGCCATAGCTACTGGTAGAGTGGATCTCTATCTGTCCCCATCCTAGACATCTGGAGATGGCTCTCCATTTAATAATAGTGTCTCACAACAACTTCAGTATACGTAACACAATTAATTTTAATAGATATAACATCTGGATCATATAATTATATCTAAAGGTCATGGATGCAGAGATTTGCCCCCTCAGTTGATTTCAAGATGAAAACACAATTGACCTTTATAACGTTTGTACACAGACCTGCTAAAACACATCACCATTATTAAAACATCGAGTTTCTGTGAGGCGGCGCTTGTGGCCCGCGGCATCAGACAGCAATATCCTCCTCACTCTGCTGGAGTCTCATTTAAACTGAATAAGTTACACAGTGGCTTCATAGACTACAGGAGAGGTGAAAAGTGTACTGGAGTCTCCCAGCCAGGAATGTGATTTGCAATGGCGCTGCAACATTTTACAGGCTCCTGATCAATTCTGGCATTTTGTGTTTTTTTTCTCTGATCTTAACTTTTTGTTGTGCATGTTTCCGCCATCGTTTCCTACGGCCAAAAAGAGCTTTTGAACTTTTTAATTTTTTTTTTTTTAAGATTTGTACTTCAACAAGTCAGAGGCAATCATGAACAGTCACTAGAGAACAAACTGGACGAGCTCTGTTCAAGACTACCCTATCAACGGGACCTGAAGAACTGTAAAATATTTGTTCAGTCGCAGATGAACAAAGACATGGATAATATACATTTAGCTGGTTTTCTATGCATTGGCAGGACAGAACGACAGCGTCAGCTAAGCTCAAGGGGGAGGTGTGTGTCTCTTTTTTAATAACCAGCTGGTGCACGTTCTCTAATATTAAGGAAGTCTCGAAGTTCTGCTTGCCTGAGTTGGAAAATCTCATGATAGACCATACTAGACCATACTATTTACCAAGAGAGTTTTCATATATATTTTTTGTAGCTGTCTATTTTCCACTAGAAACCGATGCTGGCACTAAGACCACACTCAATGAGCTGTATAGGGCAATAAGCAAACAAGAAAATGCTCACCCAGAGGCGGCGCTCCAAGTTGCCGGTGAATTTAATGCAGGAAAACTGAAATCCATTTTACCACATTTCTACCAGCATGTCACCTGTGCAACTAGAGGCAAAAAGGCTATATATCACCTTTACTCCACACACAAACACATATAAAGATCTCCCTCATACAAAGATCTCCCCCTTAATAAGTGCATCGACGACGTCGTCCCCACAGTGACCGTATGTATGTACTGTACATATCCCAACCAGAAGCCATGGATTACAGACAACATCCACACTGAGCTAAAGGCTAGAGCTGCCGCTTTCAAGGAGCGGGACACTAATCCTGCCACTTATAAGATATTCCACAACTCCCTCCAATGAACCATGAAACAGGCAACGCGTCAATACAGGACTAAGATTGAATTCTACTACAACGGCTCTGACACTTGCAGGGCTTGCAAACTATCATGCATTAAAAAGGGACACCCAGCGGCGAGCTGCCCAGTGACGCAAGCTTACCAGATGAGCTAAATGTCTTCTATGGTCGCTTCAAGGCAAGCAACACTGAACCATGCATGAGAGCACCAGCTGTTCTGGATGACCTTGTGGTTACACTCTCCATATCTGATGTGGGAAATACTTTTTAAACAGGTTAACACAGCTGTAGGGCCAGACGGACTACCCGGACGTGTACTCAGAGCATGCGTAGACCAGCTGGCAAGTGTCTACACTGACATTTTCAACCTCTCCCTGACCCAGTCTGTAATACCTATATGTTTCAAGCAGACCACCATAGTCCCTGTGCCCAAGAACGCCAAGTTAACCTGTCTAAATGACTATTGCCCCATAGCACTAACATCTGTAGCCATGAAATGCTTTGAAAGACTGGTCATGGCTCACATCAACACTATCATCTCAGACACCCTGGACCCACTTCAATTCGCATATTGCCCCAACAGATCCACAGATGACACAATCTCTATTGCACTCTTCCCTTTCCCACCTGGACAAGAGGAACACCTATGTGAGAAATCTGTTCATTGACTACAGCTCAGCTTTCAACACCATTGTGCCTTCCAAGCTCATCACTAAGCTAAGGACCCTGGGACTGAACACCTCACTCTGCAACTGGATCCTGGCCTTCCTGACGGGCCTCCCCGGGTGGTGAGGCTAGTGAACAACACACACGCCACGCTGACCCTCAACACAACAAAATGTATCACATGCACTGCTGCTACTGCTTATTATCTGTCACTTTATTCCTAGTTATATATACATACAGTGCATTCGGAAAGTATTCAGACCCCTTTGTCCACATTTTGTTACGTTTCAGCATTATTATAAAATGTATTAAAAGAAAAGTTCCCTCAATTTACACACAATACCCCATAATGACAAAGCAACATAACAGGTTTTTAGAAATGTTTGCTAATTTATTAAAACAACATATTTACATAAGTATTCAGACCCTTTGCTATGAGACTCGAAATTGAGCTCAGGTGCATCCTGTTTCCATTGATCATCCTTGAGATGTTTATACAACTTGATCAGAGTCCACCTGTGGTGAATTCAATTCACTGGACATGATTTGGAAAGGCACACACCTGTCTATATTAAAGGTCCCACAGTTGACAGTGCATGTCAGAGCAAAAACCAAGCCATGAGGTCGAAGGAATTGTTGGTAGAGCTCCGAGACAGGATTGTGTCGAGGCACAGATCTGAGGAAGGGTACCAAAACATTTCTGCAACATTGAAGGTCCCCAAGAACACAGTGGCCTCCATCACTCTTAAATGGAAGAAGTTTGGAACCACCAAGACTCTTCCTAGAGCTGGCCGCCCAGCCAAATTGAGCAATCGGGGGAGAAGGGCCTTGGTCAGGGAAGTGACCAAGAACCAGATGGTCAGTCTGACAGAGCTCTAAAGTTCCTCTGTGAAAATGGGAGAACCTTCCAGAAAGACAGCCATCTCTGCAGCCCTTCACCAATCAGGCCTTTATGGTAGAGTGGCCAGACGGAAGCCACTCATCAGTAAAAGGCACATAACAGCCCGCTTGGAGTTTGCCAAAAGGCAGCTAAAAGACTCTCAGACCATGAGAAACAAGATTCTCTGGTCTGATGAAGCCAAGATTGAACTCTTTGGGCTGAATGCCAATCGTCACGTCTGGAGGAAACCTGGCACCATCCCTACGGTGAAGTATGGTGGTGGCAGCATCATGCTGTGGGGATGTTTTTCAGCGGCAGGGACTGGGAGACTAGTCATGATCGAGGGAAAAATGAAAAAAGTAGAGAGAGATCCTTGATGAAAACCTGCTCCAGAGCACTCAGGACCTCAGACTGGGATGAAGGTTCACCTTCCAACAGGACAACAACCCCAAGCACACAGCCAAGACAACGCAGTGGCTTCGGGACAAGTCTCTGAACGTTCTTGAGTGGCTCAGCCAGAGCCCGGACTTGAACCCGATCGAACATCTCTGGAGAGACCTGACAATAGCTGTGCAGCAACGCTCCCCATTCAACCTGACAGAGCTTAAGAGGATCTGCAGAGAGGAATGGGAGAAACTCCCCAAATACAGGTGTGCCAAGCTTGTAGCGTCATACCCAAGAAGACTCTAGGCTGTAATCGCCAAAGGTGCTTCAACAAAGTACTGAGTAAAGGGTCTGAGTACTTATGTAAATGTAATATTCAGTTTATTTGATAAATTAGCAAATATTTCTAAAAAACAGTTTTTGCTTTGTCATTATGGATATTGTGTGTAGATTGATGAGGGAAAAAAACGATTTAATACATTTTTGAATTAGGCTGTAACGTAACAAAATGTGGAAAAAGTCAAAAACCGAATCAAATCAATGTTTATTTGTTACGTGCGCTGAGTACAACAGGTAGACCTTACAGTGAAATGCTTACTTACAGGCTCTAACCAATAGTGCAAAAAAGGTATTAGGTAAAAGGTATTAGAATACTTTCCAAATGCACTGTATCTACCTCAATTATCTCGTATTTATTATTACTTTTATTACTACGCGTTTTACTTTTCTATTATTTCTCTATTTTCTTTCTCTCTGCATTGTTGGGATGGGCCCGTAAGTAAACATTTCACTGTTAGTCCAAACCTGTTGTTTACGAAGCATGTGGCAAATAACATTTGATTTAATGGGGTAGCAGCGGTGGCGGGTGCTTTAGGTGTATGTTTTGGAGACGGGGGTATAGAAGCTGTGCTTGTGTGTGTAGTTATTTTGTGTTTTTGCAGTCACATATTTCTGTTCCCCTTAGGATTGACATTGCTCTGCTAATGAGCACCCACAGCATGCATGACTTATTTATAAACCCTGCCTGTTTCCCCCTCTTTCTCAGTCATCCTTCCCTTTAGTCTGAAGGAGCAGCTCTTCAGCTCTCACTCCATTCATCCCTCAGAAGTTGCACCTTCTCACACATAAATATTCATGAATGCGTTACTTCTATTCTCAGAAATATCAGCCAGTGAAAAGGTGAGTCACCATTGATTTGTAGAGGTATGTGTATATCGTCGCTGTCTGATTAAAACCTCGTAACTCTATTTTTGCCAATTATTTTTTTAATGTTTTGAAAGGAGTAATTCCTCTCAATGTACTATGAACATTTCACGACTCTTGGACCAATAAAATATATTCTAATTAGTGTCTGAAGTTATTAAATTTTATGTTTGTTAATGGTCAAATATGACTTAAAAAAAAAAATTCTGCAAAGTTTCAGAAAATAGGTTTTCATCCGATAGCGAGACTAATATTCATGATTTGGAGAGAAAAGAATATGAAATTGCCCTGTAGGCTACTGTACTGCATATGGCTCTAGGAAATGATGCTACGATTAGTAGCTCATTCAATGTCATAAAATCATAATCCTTGTACAAATCCCCAATAAACTGTTAAAGGTTTATATAACAAAAATAGAAAATGTACAGTACCAGTCAAAAGTTCGGCCCCTTCTTACTCTTAATCAAGGGTTTTTCTTTATTTTTTACTATTTTCTGCATTGTAGAATAATAGTGAAGACATCAAAACTCCTTGATGACAGCTTTGCACACTCTTGGCATTCTCTCAACCAGCTTCATGAGGTAGTCATTTCAATTGACAGGTGTGCCTTACAGGAGATAGCCCTATTTGGTAAAATACCAAGTCCATATTATAGCAAGAACATCTCAAATAAGCAAAGAGAAACGACAGTCCATCATTACTTTAAGACATGGAGGTCAGTCAATCCAGAAAATGTCAAGAATTTTCAGTCGCAAAAACCATCAAGCGCAATGATGAAACTGGCTCTCATGAGGACCGCCACAGGAAAGGAAGACGTTACCTCTGCTGCAGAGTATAAGTTCATTAGAGTTATCAGCCTCGGAAATTGCAGCCCAAATAAATGACTCACAGAGTTCAAGTAACAGACAGATCTCAACATTAACTGTTGAGGAGACTGTGTGAATCAGGACTTCATGGTTGAATTGCTGCAAAGAAACCACTACTGTCTTTGTGAGACGCAGAGTAGGTGAACAGATGATCTCCGCATGTGTGGTTCCCACTGTGAAGCACAGACGAGGAGGTGTGATGGTGTGGGGGTGCTTGTGACACTATCTGTGATTTATTTAGAATTCAAGGCACATTTATTTAGAACTCAAGACCGCAGAGTGAAGGAAAAACAGCCAACAAGTGCTCAGCATATGTGGGAACTCCTTCAAGACTGTTGGAAAAGCATTTCAGGTGAAGCTGGTTGAGAGAATTCCAACAGTGTGCAAAGCTGTCATCAAGGCAAAGGGTGGCTACATGATTCCATATGTGTTATTTCATAGTTTTATTGTCTTCACTATTATTCTACAATGTAGAAAATAGTAAAAAATAAAGAAAAACCCATGAATGAGTAGGTGTGTCCAAACTTTAGACTGGTACTGTACATCAATTCACAATCCCTAATATTAAATAATATCCCACCCTGCCAAAATTGGTTCATGTTCTATTCAGAGGGGGGATCTCTTTGTAATGATGTTTGTTTACAAGTCTGCTTGATGTTCTACAACTTTGATCTGCTGTCCTAATTAATGAAGTTGAGGATTCTGGAACTATTTTATTTTATATTCCACACCTAAATTCTGTTTCCATGCATACCTGTACCCCAAGTGCCCATCCTTATGTCTTTGCCCCAGATGAATGAATCTGTTTAAAAAAAAAAAAAATTGAATATGGAAATCTCTGTACGTAAAACTGTCTGCAATCTCATCTCTCCCTCTGATCTAAGATGAATTGCTGGAGGTGTTTACCAAATCTTCTGTTTTTAATCCAGTGAGGCAGAGAAGAAAGCACCATATCCTCCTTTCATGATAGAGAGATGGTAATCTGCTGGGATAGATAACTGCAATCCTCTAAAAATAGGTTTCAGATTACATGCTCAAATGTAACATTCTCACATCACCACTGATCATTTCAAATGTAACATTCTCACATCACCACTGATCATTTCAAATGTAACATTCTCACGTCACCACTGATCCTTTCAAACGTAACATTCTCACGTCACCACTGATCCTTTCAAACGTAACATTCTCACATCACCACTGATCCTTTCAAACGTAACATTCTCACATCACCACTGATCATTTCAAATGTAACATTCTCACATCACCACTGATCATTTCAAACGTAACATTCTCACGTCACCACTGATCATTTCAAACGTAACATTCTCACATCACCACTGATCATTTCAAACGTAACATTCTCACATCACCACTGATCATTTCAAATGTAACATTCTCACGTCACCACTGATCATTTCAAATGTAACATTCTCACATCACCACTGATCATTTCAAACGTAACATTCTCACATCACCACTGATCATTTCAAATGTAACATTCTCACGTCACCACTGATCATTTCAAATGTAACATTCTCACGTCACCACTGATCATTTCAAATGTAACATTCTCACATCACCACTGATCATTTCAAACGTAACATTCTCACGTCACCACTGATCATTTCAAATGTAACATTCTCACATCACCACTGATCATTTCAAACGTAACATTCTCACGTCACCACTGATCATTTCAAATGTAACATTCTCACATCACCACTGATCATTTCAAACGTAACATTCTCACATCACCACTGATCATTTCAAATGTAACATTCTCACGTCACCACTGATCATTTCAAATGTAACATTCTCACATCACCACTGATCATTTCAAATGTAACATTCTCGGACTGTGATCTGATCTATCTGTTAGTGTTGCAACAGTGGTTTAAGTACTTAAGGAGCAAAGTAAGGATACTGAAGTTAACGTTATCCACTTTGGATCATTTTTGTGGATATTTTACTAAAACATTTGCCTTTATTTGAATTCAAACATTTGAGTTGTTCAGAGAAAATAATCCTGGAGGATAGGACACAAATAAAACGTTCAAGAACATACAGCATCATCCACATATTTTAATTAGCAAAACAAAACACCATGCTTGTCATTTCAACATTAAGTTAGAATCCAATCTTTCAAAAACCTCTCCGACTGAGTAAAAAAAAGTGCAAATATATACAAAACACTTCATTGTAGCCAGCGTTTTAAAGGACTCATTCCTACAACTCCTTCAAAGTAACAAAATAAAATATAAAACCAAAAACAATAATTTAAAAAGAAACATTTTAAACAAATAATTATACAAAATATATTTATATAGAATTAAGGACTAGGCAGAGCAATCATCCGTCAGTCAATCAGCCAGTCAGTCACAAAGCTACTTCCTCTTCAGACTAAGTTAATAAATTCCATATATCTTTGAAGCTGTAAACAAGTTTGTTACGTTAAATCGATTAAAACATTTGGGATAAACAGACAAAACCAACAAATAAATTAGAATCAATTTATCTGAGACAAATGTTTTTGATTTTTACTAGAACACCGACTATAATGTAATAGTTCTACAGTATCTACTTAGAAACATCACAGGTTTGCACTCACTCTTTTCTTCCTTACATGTTACAGGTGCTTTTTTTATCTTCCTGTTTATACAACATTACAAAACCAGACATACTGACGTGTCTGCAGTGGCTCTGAGTTCCACAGCCCAATCACCTGGCCTTCACTAGTTTACAAGTGATGTATGGCAGGCAGCCAAACTGTAGGCCTACTTTGGATATGATTACAGATTTCACCCAAGAAACCTGATACCGTGTTATACTTACTATTTTAACCAGTTTCAAACCCTATGAGATAGCGTTAACCAAGAGGTACTAAGTCAAAATTCAAGATGTTCTCTTTCAGATTTATGATAAGCTATAATTTTAGAAAGAGGCTCAAACAGAGCGTTGATACCTGCAATACACCTGCAATGCTGACAGGGCAGCTCTGGAAGTCATTTCTGACTGAGTCCTTTTCACACACGGTGGACGGTGAGATCCACACCAGACCTAGATCCAGATACACTGACCCCATTTCTCTGCACAAAAATAACACCAGGATGGTGAAACCTATTATCCTTAATTATCCTCCTGCAGCTCTTAAAATGCTAATGCGCTCCAGTTTTATTTGAGAATGTATTTCGCTTAGAGTTCCAAGGCCAAATTCTAAATTGATTTGGTGCTTATCTACAATATGTATCTTCCATGTAGAAAAATAAGTATTTCTTCTGGTGTGGATTTAATGGGTTTTGAAAAGGTATACTAATGGCTCTTCGCTCCTGGACTGATAAGCAAGTCTAATTATTCTACAGTAATTAGTTAGTTTCAGAGCCATTTAATCTACATAGAAAACAGAGCGTCACTGTGTTTAAGGTCCCAACACAAAACAACACCCAGCATCTAGACTCTAGAGGGTTAACACCTGTACATTGATAAACCAAAGTATTGGTTTCATTTACTAAATTGTATTTCATCTTTGGGGACTTGATGGATAAAAAGAACAGATATACTGAATTTATATTCAGGATTTGGACTACCACAAACCTCTGGGTTTAGTAGTAGAAATACATATTTGTCTACCATTAGTTATGGGAGAACATTGTAATTTGAGGCTTTATCCTATTCAATGAACAATCTTTTAAAGATATGTTTGTACCTGAAATTTAAAACATGATATAATCTATGGTTAACAATGTATTGTAATGTTTGGGTCAAGCCGTATGGCATTATTCAACCCAAAGACAAGAGAGTGATCATTTGATTCTTCTCTGTGCCTCCTTTGGTCATTCCTCACGGTTGTCACTGAACACGTGATGTAGCGATCACAGTCTTATTTTTCAGTTATGGATGTGAAGGGATTCTGTTATTTACTGAATGTACGAATGTATCCTAAATGAACCCAGTCCTGTGTGTGAATTGGCATTGAAAAGACTCTTGCAACTGTGTTAGAGACTTGACATATACAGTATACCTGTAGTACAGAGGACATCAACTGTGTTAGAGACTTGACATATACAGTATACCTGTAGTACAGAGGACATCAACTGTTTTCAGGTATGTTCAGTCAAACACTGTACAAAACAAGAGATTTCATTCTTGAGTAAAATGAAAATAAATATGAAATAAATAAAGGCAAAACAATAAATACTTCATCGTTGGAGAGGACTGAACTCAGAACCATCATGTAAATGTACTCAAATAATATTCAGGTATAAGCCTACCAGACTGTATTTCCTCCCAGCAGAGAGAGGGGACATGGGAGTGTACACAGTAAGCTGCTGTACCACCACTGAAAAATACAGATATTCTACTGTCTGTCGTGGAAGGAGTCAACAGAGAAAATGGGCATTTACCATCTGATCAGAACCTACAGATCAGCCTACTGCTACTGGCTCTATGGGACCGTAGGGTAAACAGAATGAAGGTCTCCTGGGTTGGAAATCAGTATTCAACACAGTAACCTCTCTCTTCTTCTGAACAGTGCTTAGTATGGTAATGTTAACATAGGCAGCAAATAGAGGCTTTTTCCCCCATAAACTACCATTGATGACCTACCAGAAGTGAACTCACATACACATAAGCAAGTATTTTATTTAGACAGCATTTAAAACATAAAAATCTATACTGTTATCCCGTCTGTTGTGTTTGGTGTTGCGTTAAACATTATGTTCAAGCTGTCATTTGTAATAATGGCAAACATCGGGAAGAGAAAGACGATTTTCCCAGAATGATTATCGCAAGATAGAGAGTCTCTAACGGAACTGTGTTTTTTTGGTGTGTAATCTAATGAAACATGGCTTGCTGTTTTATTACTAGACCTATTGCTGTTAACGGATCAACTACTTTTAGGATGTTTGATATGGGTCATAAAGGTTGTTTCCACGACAGCAGTAGCCCTGAGTTCTGGACGGGAACCTCTGGGACCCTGACAGATCAGATTCACAGTGGAGCAGACTAAAACAATATTCTGAGTACAATTAGCTGGACAGTTACTAGGGTGGAACGTCCATGAGGAAAGGGCTTCACTTCCTGCTTGACTGCAACACAAAAGGCAAGTTTTAAAACTCTGGACTCTGAGCCATCAGCTAACATCCATTTGGCCCGAATAAAAAATAAATAAAAGAAAAAGGCGCTTTGTAGCTATGGCATTTGAGAGACGAGGGGGATGGCCACCCCTCAGCCCCAACACGCCCCTCAATTTGTCACTTAATCAGGCCTCTGATGCTTCTAGAATTTGGTGTCTTTTGGCCATACACTGCCTCCTTCATCACGTACTGGCATTGAACCTCCAACCCTAACACAACAAAACAGAGCCTCAAGGCTTTCCTTTGGGGCCAAGAGGTTATAGTCTACTACTTGTACCATACCATACTTGTGGTAAGACCCATACATTTCAAGATCAAATCTACAGTCCACACCTAAATGTTACTTTTCAGCATTTTGTACAATTATTATCGCAGACCAAAAGCTACTCTTCCCATGGCACTAGCTTGGCAGTTCAGCACAGTTTCCAAGGCAACTTACTGTATGCCTCTATTGGAATGTATCTGGTAGTTATCCACAGCAGTCCTCTTCCATTAGATTAGGCAGTTACTAGAGTCTGCCATTGAAAAGGCCAGTGTGGAGAAAAAAACAACTCAGAATGTCTCACTGGCAATGGCAGGTAGAGGTTTGAGGGAGTGAGGATATTGGGCACAGAATCTGGTCTGTAGACATTGGGCTCAATGTGCTGTGGTTCGTTGTGTTGATTGTCCAGTGTCTTGTGTCCTCCTTCTTAATTGCACAAGCTGTGGATGCTCCAACACAGGTCCGTTCACCAGTTCAACCAAACCCCCATTTCCCCCTTCTCTTCCTGACCCCTGCCCCCCTGTTCCATCCTCTGTCCTCAGCTGCTGCCCGACATCAGGTTAATGGCTTGTTCCAGTTTGTGTCGCAGCTTGTGTTTGCGGCAGTACCCATCCCTGTCTAGTGCGGTCAAAATCTGAACAGAAAAGTGAGATCATTTTTCCCCTAAACATTAACAACTGTTTATTGCATTACATTTAGGTATCAGTGTAAAAAAAAAATCCTGTTGATTTTACGGTAACTAAATGGTAACATACTGTATTATATTTAAAAAAGTAACTTACAGGTAGGTAACTGACTACCAGTAAGTCACTGTAAAATACAACAAGATTTTATTTCAGTGTACATTAAGTACACCTTTACAATATGAGGTCAAATAAAGCAGAGTTGGCCCGTGTCTCTTACCTCCTCTTTGTACTTGTTGATGTAGAAGTAGAGCTCACTGAGAGCACTGAGAGTGTTGAACTCGGTGCCATGGAGACGAGACTGCTCCACCAGATAGGCCTCCATGTCCTGGTCACTGATGGTAGGCATCTTACTGATATCTCTGTAGTACCTGACACAAGCAAAGAGACACAAGAGCGCTCAGTGTTAGACTCTTTGAGAGAGAAATGAAATGACAGCAAATAAGGTAACTGAAAGTGTACCTCTCCACCCAGCTCTTGTAGTTGGGGATGTCTTTAGCGTACAGCAGCTTGTTGGAGGGAGAGTCCTTGCCCAGACGGTGTTCGGAGGTGGAGCAGGAGTCCATGAAGGTCTGGGCCACCACAGATAGACAGGCGTCTGTGATGCTGCTCTTATGGATGTCAAACACAAACTGGGGGTTCTTGATCACGTTTACCCAGAACCGCAGAGGCAGACTGTCAGACAGAGAGAAAGGAGAGAAAAAGAGAGAGGAAGAAAAAGATTGGGACCATTATAGGTGAATCTCAGAGTTACAGTTGGTATTGAAGTGTCACTTGATGCAATAGTTGACAATCCAAAATACAGATTTTAAAAACGACTCATATATAGTTTATATTCTGGGCTTAAAAAAAGAAGACACCTGTACCATGTCATATGCAGAGTTGAAATGTATTCCATTTTGAGTTTGCATCCCAATTTTACACCTTATATACACCACAGAAGACGGAAATATAACAAAAACCGTTTGACATAGAAACACCAGATGTTCTGCATATTTTTTAATAATGTGTATTAATTATGAAATGATGGACAATATTACTAACATTCCAGCCATGAGTCCACTAGAGGGCAGCTATAAGGAACTCTGTGCTCACCAGTTGCTCTTCCAGGTGTGGCGGACATCAGGGTCAGTGATCTGCCTCTTATCGGCCTGCTCGTCCAGGAAGTCAAACATGTACTTGATGGCCAGAGGGAGGGCACTCCCGCGGTGGGCCGTGCTGAACACCGTCTCAAAAAGGTCATCCACAAACTTCTGCAGAGTTCCCTGTATGGTGATCGGACAATCGGTGTTAACACAGAGTCCAAGATAGGAATGTGTGCCTGGCAACAATACATTATCATGACACATTATGAGACAATCCACTAAAATACAGAGTTCAATCAACAGACTACAACGAGAAGAGACCTTGGTGGCCAGTAGGCGGGTGAGATAGATCTCAGACACCATCTTGCTGCCGCGGTCGCCCTCCCGTTGGTCAGCATGCTCGTGATTCTTGACCAGGTGCCAAAGCTTGGTGCCAGTCTCCTGGTCAGGGGTGATCATGGGGGCCCGGGAGCGCAGGCTGTCTGGGCTGCTGGACGTCCTCAGGAGACTCTCTGGAAACACAACAGCACAGATACTGTAGGAGGCTGGGCTTTCATACAGTAAGTATGGAAAAACTGAAAGGGTCATTAATACGTACCATAACGGCTAAGAGGGGTTCATTAATACGTACCATAACGGCTAAGAGAGGTTCATTAATACGTACCATAACGACTCAGAGAGGTTCATTAATACGTACCATAACGGCTAAGAGAGGTTCATTAATACGTACCATAACGACTAAGAGAGGTTCATTAATACGTACCATAACGGCTAAGAGAGGTTCATTAATACGTACCATAACGACCAAGAGAGGTTCATTAATACGTACCATAACGGCTAAGAGAGGTTCATTAATACGTACCATAACGGCTAAGAGAGGTTCATTAATACGTACCATAACGACTCAGAGAGGTTCATTAATACGTACCATAACGACTCAGAGAGGTTCATTAATACGTACCATAACGGCTAAGAGAGGTTCATTAATACGTACCATAACGACTCAGAGAGGTTCATTAATACGTACCATAACGGCTAAGAGAGGTTCATTAATACGTACCATAACGGCTAAGATGGGTTCATTAATACGTACCATAACGGCTAAGAGAGGTTCATTAATACGTACCATAACGACTCAGAGAGGTTCATTAATACGTACCATAACGGCTCAGAGAGGTTCATTAATACGTACCATAACGGCTAAGAGAGGTTCATTAATACGTACCATAACGACTAAGAGAGGTTCGTTAATACGTACCATAACGGCTCAGAGAGGTTCATTAATACATACCATAACGGCTAAGAGAGGTTCATTAATACGTACCATAACGGCTAAGAGAGGTTCATTAATACGTACCATAACGGCTAAGAGAGGTTCATTAATACATACCATAACGGCTAAGAGAGGTTCATTAATACGTACCATAACGGCTAAGAGAGGTTCATTAATACGTACCATAACGGCTAAGAGAGATTCATTAATACATACCATAACGGCTCAGAGAGGTTCATTAATACGTACCATAACGGCTCAGAGAGGTTCATTAATACGTACCATAACGGCGAAGAGAGGTTCATTAATACATACCATAACGGCTAAGAGAGGTTCATTAATACATACCATAACGGCTAAGAGAGGTTCATTAATACGTACCATAACGGCTAAGAGAGGTGCATTAATACGTACCATAACGGCTCAGAGAGGTTCATTAACTTCTTGAGAATACAGGGGGTGATGTTTTCGCATTAGCATAATTTGCTCTACAGATTAAACTGCCTCTTATTCAATTATTGCTCTTACTATATGCATATAATTAATACCATTGGATAGAAAACAATCTATAGTTTCTAAAACCGTTTCAATTTTGTCTCTGAGTGAAACAGAAGTCATTTGACAGCACTTTCCCTGACCAAGAAGAAGAATGCAAGATGTGTATGCTCGCTTCAACGCTCTGCCTATATATGGTCACGCCACCTATGACCCGAAACACACTTCATTCGTCTTCCTCTGGGTGTCAAAAGGACGTCAGAGGAGAATTTTTTTGTTTATCTTGTACTGACGTGAAATAAGACCTATTTCTTTGGCGTGACCGACAACTTCCGGTTCTCTGAATCGCGCGATTTGGAGGTGCGATTGTCTACTGTTTTGCTGCCGTTACGGATGAAAACTATCTCCGTCTCGAAGTTTGTTTGATACATGTGACCATATCATCGTAATGTATGTTTTTTCAATATAGTTTAATCAGATTAGAATTTTTTCGGGAGTTTTGCCGTGTTCCGTTCTGTGACTTTTTTTACTTTGGACAGATCCGTGCCAGTCGACCAGTACCTATGCTAAATGAAGAGGGAAAGTTGCCATTATGAATGGATTGAACGACTCATCAGGACTAAGGACACCTTGATCAACATTCTGATGAAAGATCAGCAATAGTAAGACCCAATTTACGATGTTATTTCATATATCTGTCGTGCATGTGAACTGGTCGTGGGCGCCCAGCTGGTTCTGGCTGGCGTGGCTATGCTAATTTAGCGCTACATTTTGTTTTCGCTATAAAACATTTAATAAATCTGAAATATTGTTTTGGATTCACCAGATGTTGGGCTTTCAATATCTGTACGCTGTGTATTTTTCTGAAATGTTTTAAGATAAGTAATTAGTTATATGACGTTGGTCTCTGTAATTGTTCTGGCTGCGTCGGCACTATTTCAGATTGCAGCTGCAATGTAGAACTGTGATTTATACCTGAAAAATGCACATTTTTCAAAAAAAAACTATGCTATACCATAAATATGTTATCAGACTGTCATCTTATGAAGTTGTTTCTTGGTTAGTGGCTATATATATTTTTATTTAGTCGAATTAGTGATAGCTACTGAAGCAGGAAAAAACTGTTGGAGTAAAAAAATTGTGTCTTTTGCTAACGTGTTTAGCTAATAGACTTACATATTGTGTCTTCCCTGTAAAACATTTTAAAAATCTGAAATGGTGGCTTTATTCACAAGATCTGTATCTTTCATTAGGTGTCTTGGACTTGTGATTTAATGATATTTAGATGCTACTATTTAATTGTGACGCTATGCTAGCGATGCTAATCAGTGTGGGGGGGGGGTGGGGGGGTGCTCCCGGATCCGGGGTAGAGGCTCGTTAGAGGTTAATACGTACCATAACGGCTAAGAGAGGTTCATTAATAAGTACCATAACGGCTAAGATGGGTTCATTAATACGTACCATAACGGCTAAGAGAGGTTCATTAATACGTACCATAACGGCTAAGAGAGGTTCATTAATACGTACCATAACGGCTAAGAGAGGTTCATTAATACGTACCATAACGGCTCAGAGAGGTTCATTAATACGTACCATAACAGCTAAGATAGGTTCATTAATACATACCATAACGACTAAGATAGCCGTTATGGTATGTATTAATGAACCTATCTTAGCCGTTATGGTATGTATTAATGAACCTAAGAGAGGTTCATTAATACGTACCATAACGGCTCAGAGAGGTTCATTAATACGTACCATAACGGCTCAGAGAGGTTTATTAATACGTACCATAACGGCTCAGAGAGGTTCATTAATACGTACCATAACGGCTCAGAGAGCGGGTGAATGTAAAAGAGTTGGCGATGTTGTAGGCAGAGACCTGCTTCTGGACCAGGGCTACCAAAGACCCATCTGCCACCTGTAGGTGGAGGAGGAGAGAGATCTTTAAATCATCTATCATCAAATGAAGGACCATCAATTTGACTGTATTCATCTTTGTGTCTGAGAAATGTGATGTGGATGTGTCCAGCTGGTGATGCTGTCTGACCTGGTAGTGGGCCAGGGTGTTGAGCCTCTTCCAGTCACTCTCAATCTTTGTGGTGACGTCCTCATCTTGAAGGATAATTCTAGTCAGTCTTCCTTGTCGCCACTCTGTGAGGACGGAAAACAACAGAAGATTGGTTTGGGCTATGATCCATATCTTTAGTTTCAGCGGGGAATAACTATTAGCCAATGTTGCAATTAGTTACATTAAAACCTTCACAGTAATAAGGAAAAACCTTCACATGCAGGGTCCCCACTGTAAACATGTAGCCTCTGTAGCCTACGAGGCTGTTATTACCATAGACCCGTGTTTCTTAAGAGGCTGTTATTACCATAGACCCGTGTTTCTTAAGAGGCTGCTATTACCATAGACCCGTGTTTCTTAAGAGGCTGCTATTACCATAGACCCGTGTTTCTTAAGAGGCTGCTATTAACATAGACCCGTGTTTCTTAAGAGGCTGCTATTACCATAGACCCGTGTTTCTTAAGAGGCTGCTGTTACCATAGACCCGTGTTTCTTAAGAGGCTGCTATTACCATAGACCCGTGTTTCTTAAGAGGCTGCTATTACCATAGACCCGTGTTTCTTAAGAGGCTGTTATTAACATAGACCCGTGTTTCTTAAGAGGCTGCTATTACCATAGACCCGTGTTTCTTAAGAGGCTGCTATTACCATAGACCCGTGTTTCTTAAGAGGCTGCTATTACCATAGACCCGTGTTTCTTAAGAGGCTGCTATTACCATAGACCCGTGTTTCTTAAGAGGCTGTTATTAACATAGACCCGTGTTTCTTAAGAGGCTGCTATTACCATAGACCCGTGTTTCTTAAGAGGCTGCTATTACCATAGACCCGTGTTTCTTAAGAGGCTGCTATTAACATAGACCCGTGTTTCTTAAGAGGCTATTATTACCATAGACCCGTGTTTCTTAAGAGGCTGTTATTACCATAGACCCGTGTTTCTTAAGAGGCTGTTATTACCATAGACCCGTGTTTCTTAAGAGGCTGCTATTACCATAGACCCGTGTTTCTTAAGAGGCTGTTATTACCATAGACCCGTGTTTCTTAAGAGGCTGCTATTACCATAGACCCGTGTTTCTTAAGAGGCTGTTATTACCATAGACCCGTGTTTCTTAAGAGGCTGCTATTACCATAGACCCGTGTTTCTTAAGAGGCTGTTATTACCATAGACCCGTGTTTCTTAATCCTGGTCCTGGATTTCTTTTTGTGGGGGGGCGCTACACCTTTCCCCCCAAAATAATCCAAGCTTGTTGATGAGTTGATCATTTGAAGTAGCTGTGTAGTGCTAGACCCCTTTGTCCCCCAGGACCAGGATTAAGAAACACTGCTATAGACATCCATATATACAGTAGGTTCTTACCCAGGTCCATATCATCAGCCTGGGGTCTCTGGGAGTAGGAGATGCCCTTGTACACAGCGTCCAGCAGCTTGTCCTTCACCTGAGTGACCGTGTCACAGTTCAGCACCTTCACCGGGACCTCCGTGCCTGCCTCTCCCTCCGGAGGGATACACATCAGAGTCTGGGGAGAGAGAAACCACAGAGCTGTTAGTACTAGAGAGGGACTATCTGAGGAGAGAGAGAACCCACAGAGCTGTCAGTACTAGAGAGGGACTATCTGAGGAGAGAGAGAACCCACAGAGCTGTCAGTACTAGAGAGGGACTATCTGAGGAGAGAGAGAACCCACAGAGCTGTCAGTACTAGAGAGGGACTATCTGAGGAGAGAGAGAACCCACAGAGCTGTCAGTACTAGAGAGGGACTATCTGAGAGAGAGAGAGAAAGGACTACTAGAGGGGGACAGGACTACTAGAGGGGGACAGGACTACTAGAGAGGGACAGGACTACTAGAGAGGGACAGGACTACTAGAGGGGGACAGGACTACTAGAGGGGGACAGGACTACTAGAGGGGGACAGGACTACTAGAGGGGGACAGGACTACTAGAGGGGGACAGGACTACTAGAGGGGGACAGGACTACTAGAGGGGGACAGGACTACTAGAGGGGGACAGGACTACTAGAGGGGGACAGGACTACTAGAGGGGGACAGGACTACTAGAGGGGGACAGGACTACTAGAGGGGGACAGGACTACTAGAGGGGGACAGGACTACTAGAGGGGGACAGGACTACTAGAGCACTGCACTGAGTCTCTTTAAAGGGGTATTCTTCCAGTTAAAGAGAGAGAGAGATTTAGACTGCAATTTCCTCAGGTGTTTGTTTTTCATGAATCACTTTAAATGCTATTTTATCAATAGTCTTCCCCAGAGATATTAACTGCATTGTCGATAATGAAGATTTGATCTGTTTGAAGAAAATCAGTGACGACTACAAGCGATCTGGAGGACACATTTTTTAGCCATCCTCGGGTCAATAGAAAACTGACAGAGGACATTGATTTAACTACAAACAAAGATTTATATGACACAACGTGCCATAGTTAAAAGGAGGAGATTGAGGATTGAGAGCAACCACATAATATATTTGACCCGTTCTGGCACCCCTTCACAGCTCAGCCAGTCACAATATAGAGAAGTCAGGCTCTATTTGGTAAAGTGTCATTATAACCAATTGAGATGTATTCAGCCTCATTTGCAACTTGCATTGACACATTAACAAACATAAAAGACTGGTGTCAGAATGAGGCCATCCTCTGAATTCCTATACAAACTCTACACAGTGACTATCCTAGCTCATAGATTCTGTATTGTCTACTGGTTAACGTCTTTCTGTAAACTAGTGTGCCATGTTGCTATGTCGGTATTGCCAGACGGTAAACAATGATTTGCTGCAGGCCTGACGGGGTTTCTGTGTGTTCAGCACTATTTACTCTAGAGCAGAGGTGTCAAACATACTGCCTGCAGGCCAAATCCGTCTCGCGAGGCAGGGAGTCCAATCCGGCCCACGGGTGTTTTGAAAATGACTAAAACCAAATAAAATGATGAATGATAATGGACCTATATTCATACAGTTTCTTGACTGTGTCCAGCTCGCTAATAATCACTGAAATGCTAGACAATCAGGGAGCATCAAAACATCCAAAACAGATGGATAGAGGACTATTTTCTGCACATTTTGACAGCGAGGAAATATAACCCATTTTCAGTGCGGCCCTCCGGACCTCGTTGAAGACCGAATGCGGCTCCCAGGGCAAAATGGATTTTACACCTCTGCTCTCGAGGAATCCCGACTAATGGAAAAGCATTGATTCTAATTTTTACACAATCTACAACTAGATGCCATTAAATTACCTATGTTGCCTCTTGAAAAAACCAAGGTGCAGTATCCATCCAAAAAGGTCAAAGGTTGTGACCAGAGAGGAGAGAGATCCTTCTGATGTATTTATATACTGGGCATGTACACGCCGTGCTGCCAGTCCATATACAGTCATGAGGAGACCTTTGGTGCGTTAATCAGGTGATTAGTACAGTATGCAGCTGGCACACGGTACAACAGACATCTGTCCCACTGTCACTCACTGATCATTAGCAAAGTACATTTCCTTCCATGCATCTGAAATAGTTAATAAGTGGGGCATTTGTGATTAAAAACCAATTACACAGCAAATTATAGGAATTCTCAAGAAACAGGACAATCCTTATCATTTGATGAGGTCCAAGGTAAAGCAAGGTTCTGGACATGGGATGATTTTTGGCGTCTTGGAGGTAAAAGCGTATCTATCCGATCTGAGAATCTACGGTTCATTGGTCCACTTTACAGTACTTTAAAGTATCAGGTCTGAATATCCAATACTGCAGTACTTCCCTGTAAAGTTGCCGGTCTTGGTCAAAGCCATTAAAAGGGATACAAGAGATAACAGTGAATGATAGTTATCGATAGTGTGTACAGATGCCCACACACATATAGATAACAGAGCCTCCCTCCCATCATCCCTAGGTAGTAAGGATTAGGAGTGATTTGGAAGCAGGGGGCATAAAGCCACCCTATTAGCCTTATGTAGCCCCGCCCCACCTATTAGCCTTATGTAGCCCCGCCCCACCTATTGGCCTTATGTAGCCCCGCCCCACCTGTTAGCCTTATGTAGCCCCGCCCCACCTATTGGCCTTATGTTGCCCCGCCCCACCTGTTAGCCTTATGTAGCCCCGCCCCACCTATTAGCCTTATGTAGCCCCGCCCCACCTATTAGCCTTATGTAGCCCCGCCCCACCTATTAGCCTTATGTAGCCCCGCCCCACCTATTAGCCTTATGTAGCCCCGCCCCACCTATTTGCCTTATGTAGCCCCGCCCCACCTATTTGCCTTATGTAGCCCCGCCCCACCTATTTGCCTTATGTAGCCCCGCCCCACCTATTGGCCTTATGTAGCCCCGCCCCACCTATTGGCCTTATGTAGCCCCGCACCACCCATTTGCCTTATGTAGCCCCGCCCCACCCATTTGCCTTATGTAGCCCCGCCCCACCCGTTAGCCTTATGTAGCCCCGCCCCACCTGTTAGCCTTATGTAGCCCCGCCCCACCTATTTGCCTTATGTAGCCCCGCCCCACCTATTTGCCTTATGTAGCCCCGTCCCACCTACTTGCCTTATGTAGCCCCGTCCCACCTATTTGCCTTATGTAGCCCCGTCCCACCTATTTGCCTTATGTAGCCCCGCCCCACCTATTTGCCTTATGTAGCCCCGCCCCACCTATTTGCCTTATGTAGCCCCGCCCCACCTATTTGCCTTATGTAGCCCCGCCCACCTATTTGCCTTATGTAGCCCCGCCCCACCTATTTGCCTTATGTAGCCCCGCCCCACCTACTTGCCTTATGTAGCCCCGCCCACCTATTTGCCTTATGTAGCCCCGCCCCACCTGTTAGCCTTATGTAGCCCCGCCCCACCTATTGGCCTTATGTAGCCCCACCTACTGGCCTTATGTAGCCCCGTCCCACCTATTTGCCTTATGTAGCCCCGCCCCCCTATTAGCCTTATGTAGCCCCGCACACCTATTAGCCTTATGTAGCCCCGCCCCACCTATTAGCCTTATGTAGCCCCGCCCCACCTATTAGCCTTATGTAGTCCCGCCCCACCTATTAGCCTTATGTAGCCCCCGCCCCACCTATTAGCCTTATGTAGCCCCGCCCCACCTATTAGCCTTATGTAGTCCCGCCCCACCTATTAGCCTTATGTAGCCCCGCCCCACCTATTAGCCTTATGTAGCCCCGCCCCACCTATTAGCCTTATGTAGCCCCGCCCCACCTATTAGCCTTATGTAGCCCCGCCCCACCTATTAGCCTTATGTAGCCCCGCCCCACCTATTAGCCTTATGTAGCCCCGCCCCACCTATTAGCCTTATGTAGCCCCGCCCCACCTATTTGCCTTATGTAGCCCCGCCCCACCTATTTGCCTTATGTAGCCCCGCCCCACCTATTTGCCTTATGTAGCCGCAAAGACTGGTTTTCAAAACATTGCTGTTGTAAAATCTTCCCCCTCTTCATCCAATTATTGTGACAGCCTCGTACTGAACATATAATGCTTGTCATGTTGATTGATTTTAGGATTTTGTGCAGTTCTGTCAGTGTGAAATGATCAAGCTCTCAACTAAAGGTACCACTTTTGCATGCGCTTGCGTCGTGCGAATGTTGCTGGAAATAGAAGCACAATTGCAACTAACTCGCCGCGATCACCGTGACGTTCCAGAATAAGGTGAATAGCGTTGTCCTGTACTGAAGATCCCCTAGGGCCAGAGATAGAGAGCTCCTCTGGGAGCATTTGCCTATATAGAGCTAATTTCTGTGACATCTGCTAATCTGTCTACCGATCCCTCTGAAAGAGGCAGAGATGACCCTGTCCTGAGTTGATGCTGCAGTGTTGTACCAGCCGTGTGGTCGCATGGGGAGTGACGAATGGCCTCGGAAGCAGGCAGTATACAGCTGATTCATCGAGAAGTTGAGTGGTGGGAGTGGGCGTGCTAGCATTGCATCCTACCAAGTCAGCGTATTGCTATTTTTCCATATAAATAATTTATATGAGGATATATTTGGAAAATTCCTGTACTGTTTTGATGTTTCATTCGCCAATCTTGGGTGTGACGCTTTTATGTGGAAGTCAATGGGTTGCTGACGGTGAGTAAATCATTAATTGTTCAAGTGTAGTATTTCCTAGCAGTACTGCTTGGCCGCCTCGTTGGGGAGAGAGAGCGATGTGGTGGGAAGGGTTTGTTTTATTGGCAGACAATAAATTGCTTGATTTGTTTGAATCATTAGTGGCCAACAGCAGGTCAGTGTGTGATTGAGTGCTGAGTAGGTTCGTTCCATCAGCGATACCTCACCCATATAGCCCCGTCTCCTACCACTGCCTACACTGAGATCCCACAGCCAATGAGGGAGCCAAGGCCCACCTCACTTCCTTAGTAACGTGTCAGGTGATTTGCATGGCAAAGCCTGCTAAACATTCTCCCACCTGTTTGTTTTGCCTCTTGAGCCACATTAAGTGAGAATCAGTACATGGATTGATCTTGCTGCCCTGGGACTGGGAGGGTTGGCTCCATTGCACAACACTCATATCAAACAGGAGACTGGTGTGAGAGAGGAGGTGTGTGTTTCTGTGTGTATGTGGAGGAGGGTCCTTCCTCACCAGCTGTTTGTAGTCAATCTGCTGGCGGATGAGCTTGTCCTCACTGAGGGAGTAGCGCGCCTCTCCTGTGATGGCGTCTATAGGCCCCTTCTCCATCTGCTGCTTGATGGCACAGAACAGCATGAACAGAGGCTCCCCAGCACACTCCTGAGAGAGAGAGAGAGAGAGAGAGAGAGAGAGAGAGAGAGAGAGAGAGAGAGAGAGAGAGAGAGAGAGAGAGAGAGAGAGAGAGGCGCAGGGGGCAGAGGGAGAGACAGTAAAAGTGGAAGAGGGAGGGAGTAACTGAGTGTGAAAAGGGGAGAGGAATAGGCAATCACATCCCTTTCAGTGAGGAGTGGGGAAGTTACCAATTACCCACTTACAGGGTTTGATGACTAACCAGTGATACTGTGGGAACACTATTATTTAGTTCTTAGGGACGATTCTTTTGACATCATTAATTACAATGTGTCATCCTGAGTCTCAAGCTGCTTGGACACAGAGGGGCCTTCAAGCCCAGACACAGAGGGGCCTTCAAGCCCAGACACAGAGGGGCCTTCAAGCCCAGACACAGAGGGGCCTTCAAGCCCAGACACAGAGGGGCCTTCAAGCCCAGACACAGAGGGGCCTTCAAGCCCAGACACAGAGGGGCCTTCAAGCCCAGACACAGAGGGGCCTTCAAGCCCAGACACAGAGGGGCCTTCAAGCCCAGACACAGAGGGGCCTTCAAGCCCAGACACAGAGGGGCCTTCAAGCCCAGACACAGAGGGGCCTTCAAGCCCAGACACAGAGGACGATTGACCCATCTACCAGGCTTCTAAATCATGCTGCCAGTAACCAAATGAAACCAATACCCAGTAACCAAATCCATACTCAAAAAACAGAAACCTCAAAACCCACAAATGGCCCCCAATTGTAAGACATAGAGAGTTTAAGCAGGATTCAGTAATACTGATTGTTCATGCTAGGATGTCCATGCTCTTCTGCATTTCATGTTCTTCTGTGGTTTTAATAATCTGTACAGTCGAGGTGACATCACACTTAACATCATAACTACAGGTAACAAGTTACTCTCCAGAATGTTGTCTCAGTTCAAAACCAGTCAAACGAGAGTAACGAACAAGTAGATTCTATATTTTTCCAGACCATGTCCAATGAGATGAAATCCTCAATAATTTGTTGTTCGCTTAAGGGATTTATGTTGAACATGCTAACTTGATATTTTCTTCGGTTTTGAGAACGTCATAAATCTTAACAAGGCATTACATTTGTTATTTAATAAGAAACTCTACAACCATTATCTTCACCAATAATATCTACCCTCAGGTAATGAAAACCCACATTAAAATATATATTTCGGTTAATTTAGTGACAAACCTGGCTATGAAAGATGAATATTGCTATGCAAGCTGAATATAAATATGTGGAAGCCAATCCAGAATAGAGGTTTAAGTAGGGCTTGTGGAAACATTTCAGGGTAATTACTTGGGGAGGCTGGGAAGATGGCCAGAACACTTTAACATCTGCACTGATGTAACTTAAATATAATTGGTGGCCATCCAGAGCTACATTCCAAGAGGCATTTCAGGCCTGAACTCACAATGGGCCTGATGTTCTTGTCCTTAACGTGAATGGCCATTTTAATCCAATCCCAGAGTAACACAGGAGAAGCTTATGGTCAGGAAGAACACAGAAAGGGCATTTTGGGTGGTGGGGAGCACCTGACAGGATGTGGTTAGACAAAATTACCACAACTGCCCCCAGAGTGATTCTCCGATACGGTTCACACTGTGGCCGTGCTGTGTGCTGCGGTCACACAGGGTGAGAATAAACAGTACCAGGACCATAATTAGCCAAATAACCCCACCTCAGAAATATAATTACAACTCGCACATTACACTAATAATAGCAATTAACGATCATTTCACAGAATTTCTGGTAACAAAATTAGAACGGGTACAGAATACACTACACACTGTTGCTATGGGCTACTGGTGTTTCAGCCAAACAACAGGCCTTTTGTGAACAAATCACAAGCATCAATCTTCTGCTAAGTATCCGAATCTCTCTGCTCTGAACCTCAATTAACCCTATGTTAGAAAACTATCTGAGCACCATTAAAACTGCCTTACCTTGAGGAAGCGATGCAGCAGGAACGTAAACCAGTTGGTGAGCATCTTCTCAGCCACCGACTCCGTCCTTCAGGAGAGATGAGACACCGGTCAGATTCAACAACATGTGTATGAGTAGAGCAAAGTGCTAGTGAGGGAGTGAGAGGAGAGCCCTCAGCATGTGTCTCTACAAGTAAGTAGCCTCACTGTGTGGCCTAGGGTGGTGTAGTGATCTATACCGCTGCCTAGGGTGGTGTAGTGATCTAAACCGCTGCCTAGGGTGGTGTAGTGATCTATACCGCTGCCTAGGGTGGTGTAGTGATCTAAACTGCTGCATTGGGTGGTGTAGTGATCTAAACCGCTGCCTAGGGTGGTGTAGTGATCTATACCGCTGCCTAGGATGGTGTAGTGATCTATACCGCTGCCTAGGGTGGTGGAGTGATCTAAACCGCTGCCTAGGGTGGTGTAGTGATCTAAACCGCTGCCTAGGGTGGTGTAGTGATCTATACCGCTGCCTAGGATGGTGTAGTGATCTATACCGCTGCCTAGGATGGTGTAGTGATCTATACCGCTGCCTAGGATGGTGTAGTGATCTATACCGCTGCCTAGGATGGTGTAGTGATCTATACCGCTGTCTAGGGTGGTGTAGTGATCTATACCGCTGCCTAGGATGGTGTAGTGATCTATACCGCTGCCTAGGATGGTGTAGTGATCTATACCGCTGCCTAGGATGGTGTAGTGATCTATACCGCTGCCTAGGGTGGTGAAGTGATCTATACCGCTGCCTAGGGTGGTGGAGTGATCTATACCGCTGCCTAGGATGGTGTAGTGATCTATACCGCTGCCTAGGGTGGTGTAGTGATCTATACCGCTGCCTAGGATGGTGTAGTGATCTATACCGCTGCCTAGGATGGTGTAGTGATCTATACCGCTGCCTAGGGTGGTGGAGTGATTTAAACCACTGCCTCCAGATCACATAATATACCGCTGCAGCACGGGTTTAATATACCGCTGCAGCACGGGTTTAATATACCGCTGCAGCACGGGTTTAATATACCGCTGCAGCACGGGTTTAATATACCGCTGCAGCACGGGTTTAATATACCGCTGCAGCACGGGTTTAATATACCGCTGCAGCACGGGTTTAATATACCGCTGCAGCACGGGTTTAATATACCGCTGCAGCACGGGTTTAATATACCGCTGCAGCACGGGTTTAATATACCGCTGCAGCACGGGTTTAATATACCGCTGCAGCACGGGTTTAATATACCGCTGCAGCATGGGTTTAATATACCGCTGCACTTGAAAAGCTTTCAAAGTTCTTGAAATGTTCCGTATTGACTGACCTTCATGTCTCAAAGTAATGATGGACTGTTGTTTCTCTTTGCTTATTTGAGCTGTTCTTGTCATAATATGGACTTGGCCTTTTACCAAATAGGGCTATCTTCTGCATACCCCCCTACCTTGACACAACACAACTGATTGGCTCAAATGCATTAAGAAGGAAAGAAATTCCACAAATAAACTTTTAAGAAGGCACACCTGTTAATTGAAATGCATTCCAGGTGACTACCTCATGATGCTGGTTTAGAGAAAGCCAAGAGTGTGCAAAACTGTCATCAAGGCAAAAGGTGGCTTTTTGAAGAATCTTAAATATAAAATATATTTTGATTTGTTTAACACTTTTTTGGTTACTACATGATTCCATATGTGTTATTTCATAGTTCTGATGTCTTCACTATTATTCTACAATGTAGAAAATAGTAAAAATACAGAAAAACCCTTGAATGAGCGGGTGTTCTAAAACTTTTGACCGGTAGTGTATATATCTTTAAAGTATCCTCACCGTCGGAGCAGCAGTTTAGGATGGTTGCGGTTCTCCAGGTTCTTCTCTATGAGGTCAGCCAGCAACTGTTTAAGTACCATGGTGGCGTACTCCATGCGGCCCTGCAGAGCGGCCATGAGCAGAGAGGCCACATTTCCTCGGTCCCGCATGGAGAAGGACCTCTGGGCCTCCAGGGTATGGATGAAGGTCAGCAGAAACATCTTACTGTGCAGCAGCTGGCTGAACAGACGCAGGGCTTTCTCCACATTGGCCGGGGACTGAGGGACAGGACACAGGAGGAGGGGGATGGGGGACACAGAGAAGGGAATACACAAAAGGAGGTCCAAAGGGTTATTAAGTGGGGAGAGGAACAGGGAGTTGGATAGGGGAGATGAGAGGAGAGGGGAGAGAAGAGAGGGGACAGGAGAGGGGGGAGACGAGAGAGGAGAGAGGGAAGGAAAGTATAAAGAGAAAAAGGGGGAGAGGGGAGAGAATAGGGGAGGGGAGAGGGGAGAGAGAATAGGGGAAAGGAGAGAGGAGATGGAGAGAGAATAGGGGAGGGGAGAGAGGAGGGGAGAGAGAATAGGGGAGGGGAGAGAGGAGAGAGGAGGGGAGAGAGAATAGGGGAGGGGAGAGAGGAGAGAGAATAGGGGAGGGGAGAGAGGAGAGAGAATAGGGGAGGGGAGAGAGGAGGGGAGAGAGAATAAGGGAGGGGAGAGAGGAGAGAGGAGGGGAGAGAGGATAGGGGAGGGGAGAGAGGAGAGAGGAGGGGAGAGAGAATAGGGGAGGGGAGAGAGGAGAGAGGAGGGGAGAGAGAATAGGGGAAGGGAGAGAGGAGAGAGGAGGGGAGAGAGAATAGGGGAGGGGAGAGAGGAGAGGGGAGGAATGTGTAAAGAGAAAAAGGCGGAAAGAAAATGGTTTGTTATTAGTTTGAGGATTACACGGAGCACCTTAAACGTGGCTCTAGTGACTTCAAATATTTCTCTATGCTGACTATTTTCAAAACATTTCTGCGGCAGTCTCTAGACAAGTAGTCTATGGAGGGCGGGTGGAGCTCCTGGGTTGACTCAGCCTCAGGTTGAAATGAAAAAGAAATAAGGTTGTTAAAAAAAGAAAAGAGGTTTCTCTGAAGCTCGGCACTAAGAGAGCTGCTGGCTACTGACTTTAGTAAAAAAAAAAAAAAAAAAAATCTATCGCTTTAGTTTTATTCCCTTCTTTTTTTGGCAGCGAGTTACAGTACAACACAAGTGAACCTCAGGAAAGCATACTTTACTGAGTTACCAAGAGAACACAAGTGAACCTCAGGAAAGCATACTCTACTGAGTTACCAAGACAACACAAGTGAACCTCAGGAAAGCATACTCTACTGAGTTACCAAGACAACACAAGTGAACCTCAGGAAAGCATCATTTACTGAGTTACAGTACAACACAAGTGAACCTCAGGAATGCATACTCTACTGAGTTACCAAGACAACACAAGTGAACCTCAGGAAAGCATACTTTACTGAGTTACCAAGACAACACAAGTGAACCTCAGGAAAGCATACTCTACTGAGTTACCAAGACAACACAAGTGAACCTCAGGAATGCATACTTTACTGAGTTACCAAGACAACACAAGTGAACCTCAGGAAAGCATAATTTACTGAGTTACAGTACAACACAAGTGAACCTCAGGAATGCATACTCTACTGAGTTACCAAGACAACACAAGTGAACCTCAGGAATGCATACTCTACTGAGTTACCAAGGCAACACAAGTGAACCTCAGGAAAGCATACTTTACTGAGTTACCAAGACAACACAAGTGAACCCCAGGAAAGCATCATTTACTGAGTTACAGTACAACACAAGTGAAGACAGCAGCAGAAGGCAGTGAAGTGAACAAGTTCTAGTTTAGTTCTCTTACACTTACATCCAGCTCCTTGAGGACGGGGTGCTCCTCGATGCCGGGGAACATGACTCTCATGGTGTAGGTGCGGTACTCCAGGAAGGGGATCTTCACTCCGTCCATGTCATTGGTCAGCTCCTGGATGTCTGTCTGTAGCTCAGCGAATGCTATGTTGACAGAAGCATAAGATACAAAATTTGCCATTTTAATATAATCCCAGAGAAACACAGGAGAAGCGCATGGTCAGGAAGAACACAGAAAGGCCATTTTGTGTGGGGGGAGCAGGGGGGAGCACCTGACAGGATGTGGTTCGAAAAAATGACCACAACTGCCCCACTCTATTAATCGGATTAAATTAAGTCTGATCGTTTCACTGAATCAACAGTCAGTTACCTCGTCCAGGCGTGTTAGTGTCAAGTCGATACCATGAACTGCCACACTCCGGACTAAATCTGCCCACTTCTAATCATTTTGAGCCGCGATTGTCTTAACAGCTGGCACAGTATAGGAATACATGGATAAATGCTTATAAGACTTGACTGCCCTCTACCGATTAATGGACAGCATATTTTGGTCATCCTCATACTGTACCCCAGGGGTGGGTAATTACAGTCCTCGAGGGCCTGATTGGTGTCACCATTGTGCCCCAGCCCCAGCTAACACACCTGACTCCAATAATCACCTAATCATGATCTTCAGTTTAAAATGCAATTTGATTAATCAGCTGTGTTTGTTAGGGATGGAGAAGAAGTGTGACACCAATCAGGCCCTCGAGGACTGGAGTTGCCCACTCTTGCTGTACACAGTCAGTTCTGTGGTTGCCTGGTTACCTTCTACTGAGTCAGCGAAGCATCTCAGAAAATATATTGTAAAGAATGTAGAGTGATTGACTTGTACTGTACCTACTATAAGAGCAACACGATAGCAACAACTGTTCAGAGCAGGCCAACGCTGATAACACACTAATCTTCAAAAGCACACGCAGCTCTCTGATAAGAGCATATCAAAATACCCTGCCAGTCAATGTTTCAGCTCACTTCCATGAAGCAATCTTTGCTTGAGGAAAAAGCCATGAGCAGTGCTGGTGTCATTTCAGTGACGGAAACGTATGAGCAAAGAGCATTCAGATGAACATAGAACTGTTTTTAAATGGCCACGGTGAAAAGGATATTTTACCTTTCTTTTTTATTAAGTCAAAATTCTTATTTACAATGATGGCCTGGCAAATAGGTTATGATAGGATGGGATTAGGATATGATAGGAGAGAAATGGGATATAATAGGAGGGAAATAGGATATGATAGGATATGATATGAGAGAAATAGGATATGATAGGAGAGAAATATGATTGATAGGAGAGAAATAGGATAGGATATGGACAGGATAGGAGAGGAGAGCAATAGGAGAAGGTCATAGTGACCGGTGCTCCTACCTTCTTTACACTCCAGGGCCACTCTGGACTCCAGGTTGTCCATCTGCAGCTGCAAGCGTTTCAGGGTGCGGTCAGCATCCCGGGTCTTCCTCTTGTAGGCGATGAGCACGGCGATGATGGCGATGAGAAGCACCCCTCCTCCCGCTCCGATCCCGATGATGGCCGGTAAGGTAAGGGTGCTGTCGGAGTAGATGTGTAGTGTTCCTGGGGAGTACTCCAAACCACCCACCACGATCTGGAGGAGAAACACATCCAACCTGTTATGCGAGTAAAGTGCAGTAAAGTGTCGGATAAAAAAAATCATGACAGACCTGATGGAAACAGAACATTTTTCAGTAAACTTTCCAAATGTCGACAAAACAAAATACGCTAGAAAAGGTGGGATCTTTTTGTGTCTGTAAAATTAATTATGTGAAAAATGTCAGTGGAAACGTTTTTCTGTGCAAATATTGATATAATATCCATCATATCAAAGTAAACTTGTTGTGTGTTCCTCCCACTACGCATGCCGTTTATTAGGCTACAGATGAAATAAGTTACGATGAACTTCACAGGGTGGTGAAAGTACACGGTGATGAGCTTCACAGGGTGGTGAAAGTACACGGTGATGAGCTTCACAGGGAGGTGAAAGTACGAGGTGATGAGCTTCACAGGGAGGTGAAAGTACACGGTGATGAGCTTGACGCTCCTTCCCAATAAATATTGAGGGTCTTATTCTGGTGACATGATCATCCGTGCTCGTCTGCCGTTTGACAAATACAAATGATCTCGCTCTTTTATCCATAATCTCATCATGTAGGCTATACGTGCGCTCTCGCCAACAGCGCTCAATCTGCACCCTGCGTACTGTTGGCTTGAGCACACCTGCCAATACCAGAGTAGGCACACTCACTATAGAACACATTTTTGGGGTGAGAAAACCATCAGTAGTCGAAAATGCGATGGAAATCCATTTAACGTGTATTTCTTTTCTCTTCAGTACATAGGAATTTTTATGTGCACTGCAGTCAATTTGATGAAGCCATCATAGTGTTATTATGCAGATGTTTTTATATTAACATGACAATCTGTCGCCAATTGAACCTAGCTACTGAGATGGAAAAATTGGGCCCTGTAATTCATTACCACAGAGCCTTCTGAAAGTATTCATACCCCTTGACTTATTCCACATTCTGCAGTGTTACAGCCTGAATTCAAAATGTAAAACCTCGCAATGTGGAAAAAGTCAAGTGGTGTGAATGCTTTCTGAAGGCACACTGTATGTAGCTCAGACTCAGAGTTACAGTACATGTCCGAACGTTTTTAGTTTTGACCCTGGTTCTAACATCTCCTTTCTAAACTTCAGGCCAATCACAGGTGACTTCCAACGGGTTTGGCTAACGAGTTTCACCTTTACCGCCCCATTCCCCTCCTGGCTGTGTGCTTTAATTATTGAGTGGTTTGGATGGAAGGGAACAGGGAGAATGCCACTCTGCTGTCTGTGTGTCTGTCCATCACTGTGCTATGTGTCAGGTCATTAACACAGCTGGCTCAGCCTTCTCACTGTGCTGTGTGTCTCCATCTCTCCCTGCCCCTGGGAGGGAGATCACTCCACCTCACCCATCACCTCTATCTCTCTCTCTCTCTCCCTCTCTTTCATCTCAGCTTTGATTTGTAAATGCTCCCTCTCCACAGTTGACTCTATTGATCGGATTAAATTAAAGTCTGAGCGTTTCACTGAATCAACAGTCAGTTACCTCGTCCAGGCGTGTTAGTGTCAAGTCAATACCATAAGATCAGGACCATGCCTTTGATACAAAAGGTAAACAAGCTGCCACACTCCAGGACTAAATCTACCTGCTTCTAATCATTCTGAGCCGTGGTTGTCTTGACAGCTGGCACTGTATAGGAATACATGGATAAATACTTATGACACTTGCAATAATCAGATTGACCAGACTGCCCTCTGCCAATTAAATCACCTGCTCTCGCCAACGGTTGTCTGTCCATCAAAAAAATTAAACAAAGTGATTGCATTTCATCAATCCAAGATGATTATTTTTCACCTCTACTGCTCAAGGCAACAGCTGAAATCATTGTGCGCTGAGGCGTGTACATAATAAAGAGAGCTAGTCCTGTTTGGCATTGATGATAATGCGCCAAAGCTGCGGAGTCAACAGATACTTCGATTACATGGGAAGTTGCTTGTATCAGCGGGCCGCCGTAATCATAATGCATGATGACCCTTTGACCTTTACATTTGGTGGATTAGCATTCAAGTAAAAAAAAAATAAACTGCCACGCAGCTATTATAGAATTGATTATAGATGTAATTTCTAAGTCAGGCATGTTTCCAAATAGCACAGATAAAAGTGTTTTAACTACACGTCAAATATATTTAGAGAAATAACAAGACTGGATTATGGCCAGAGCAGTTTGGCTATGAAAGATATCTCACACGAAGCGATTGTTGACATAAAATACACAAACTACTGTAAACGGTGGGCGGGACATCTGGTCTTACCACGACTCTCTGCTCCCCGGTCAGGTCTGGCGAATCACAGAGCAGCTGAGACTCCGAGACAGTTAACAGACAGGGCGTTTCACCAATCATCACGCTGTAGTTCAGCCGGGTGTTGCCCGGAGCAGGGGGAATCAAATTCTTGCCCTGTTTTCAGAAGAAACATGTTGTTCGTTTTCAAAAGAAACATTCTGTTGGACAATAATCACATTTATCAGACGAAAGCACACACACAATAAAGTATATGGGTCTTTAGAGTATTATCAATCCTGACTTGTAATTCTATCCTCAGCTCAGGGACTTTGTACATAGATGTGTAGGAAAAGGAAGTTGTCTCTCTGTACTGGTTCTGTCTCACATGACCTCTCTGGCTTCTCTAGAGCTTGATCCTCCTTCCTCTCAACAGACAAAAGTAACAGAAAATGAAACCAAACAAGGAATCTACTTACTTTGAGGATAATGGGAGAGCCGGGCTTGACCTCCATTATCCCAGAGTTCCCTAGTGTTTCGAAGGTGGGGTTGGGGTAGTAGGTGAAAGGTGTTCCGTTGAGGACGAGCAGCGCAGCCACGTGATCCAGGATGAAGCCGTACTCGTCGGGGTGCAGGCCTGACTCTGGGGCCTGGTGCTTGGTGTAAATGATACCCGGGGCCAGACAGGTCATCACAGAGTCATTCACCACAGTGCACACCTGGACAGGTAGATAAAAGAGGAGGGTCAAACCAGGAACAAGTATGAGACAAACTTCTGTGTAAAACCACAATACTGACAATGTGTACAGTAACAAAAGCTTACTGCGTAAGTCCTTGATGCTAGTTGCTATTATACAGGTTAACCATTTGTAATAGTCCGAGCGGTACAGTGCAAACATGGAATGTTCATATTGGGAACACTTACATTAGTAGTCTGTATTCCTGCATACTTGGCACGGACTTTGGGCTCCTGGATGGTGAGCAGGTTGGTACCTGTGACGGTGATCAAGGTGCTACCACTGAAACACAAGCAGAAACATGATGGTGGAGAGGTTAAGACTAGAGTTATTGCACCCTGGTGACATGGGCAGAGAGACAACAAGGAAGGAATGAAATAAGAACTTCTGTGTAACAGAGCTGCTATGTTACTGACTTTTAGTGTTTTTGTCTACAGGATGTTGTTTGTTTGATTAATCTTACAGTACTGTTGAGATTCAGAAGAAGAGGGAGCCTACAGTCCCCTCAAGGGTCCTATGGATTAGGATGGGACATACATTAGATACATCATCCCCCATACTGTCTATTGTGCTTTAGTGTCATGGTGAAATGGCTACAATGGGACAGTGTGGGCGTCTCGGTGCGGCTTTGGGGCTCATGTTGTAATCTCAGAGTGTTCCTGAGGCATTACAGCCAGTAATGGATGTCTGGGCTGAGTTTCTCCTCAGGAATCTCCCAGGGCACTGGTCATGCGCCGAGAGGTTCCAGCCTACAGCCTGTTGGCTGGGAGAGGAGAGGGGTGGAGGGGAGGAGTGGAGTGAAGAGGGGAGGAGAGGCGGAGGAGAGGTGAGGAGGGGAGAGGAGGAGTGGGGAGGGTAAGAGGGGGGTGGATAGCAGGGGAGGAGTGGGGAGGGGAGGAGGAAGAGGGGAGGAGAGGAGTGGGGAGGAGAGGAGGAGTGGGGAGTGGAGAGGAGGGGAGGAGAAGAGGGGAGGAGGAGTGGGGAGGGTAAGAGGGGGGTGGATAGCAGGGGAGGAGTGGGGAGGGGAGGAGGAGGAGGGGAGGAGAGGAGTGGGGAGGAGAGGAGGAGTGGGGAGTGGAGAGGAGGGGAGGAGAAGAGGGGAGGAGAGGAGAGAAGAAGATGGGAGAGGAGAGGAGGAGTGGGGAGTGGAGAGGAGGGGAGGAGAAGAGGGGAGGAGAGGAGAGAAGAAGATGGGAGAGGAGAGGAGGAGGCTTGGCTGCAACTGGTATCACCACTACTCACTTCACTATACTCCAGTTAGGCTCGATGCTGGAGATGGTGGGGTCCTCTGTGTAGATGTAGTGTGTGTCACTGCTGGTGACCTCAGCTTTGTCGATTAACAATTTGATTGACGCAGGCCCTGAGCCAGACAGGGACGACGGTGTCACACACACAATGTCCCTGTTGGTCCTCCTGTGGCCGGTTAGACAGAAGATGTCATATTGTGTCACAGAGTTCATTCACTGTCTGAAACAACACTCAAGAAAATGTCATGCTGTCACCCTGTTATGATGCTGTTTTAATTTAACTTAAAAATAGACAGGTAACGTGCAGACAGGGTGTGATAGAACAGATTACACTACTATACTACCACAGTCCATTCCTTCGAGGGGGGGGTCAAGCTGACTGACTACTCACTTAACAAACAGACACTCCTCCTGGGCGATGAACACAGTGACGGTGCTACCAGCGTCCAGATGATGGCCTGATATTGTCAGCCGGGTCCCCCCGGACACGGGGCCCTTCTCCGGGCGCACATGGTTGAAGCTGGGGGTCTGTGAGAGGGAGGAAACTCACTGTTTACACCCAGCAGCACACAAAACAATTATACCGTTTTTTTCTGAAAAGCTACTGTACAACAAACCGATTCCCATTATATTTCTAGTAATTGCTGCTCACACACTGCACCCCAGCTGAGCATGTTTTAGTATGTATTTTTGTATTCAGCAGCACAGTGACATGAGTAAGACTCTCCTTTTTTTGTAATTAGCTACATAGTTTCTCGGTGCACATTTATTCATTTGGCTGGGAGCATCTTGGCTTCTGCTGGAATTAAACTGCAAGACTACTATTGATTGGTGGTTTAAGGGCAGCAGTCAAGCCCATTCATTTCAGTGAGCTGCTCTGTGCCCAGGCTGAGGAGATAATAGACCGACACCACATTCCTGTTTCACTGCTGCTTAATGCTCTGTCGGAATAGCTGGGTAATTATTGTATATCACATCGGCCACACTTTCTCTCACAACACTTTCCTCATCTCTGTATTGCAGCATAAGGCTAGGTAGTTCCCGGGGCTACATAGAACCACGACATTTGGTTTGTATCCCCCCTTGTATCCCTCCCGGGGAGAGAACGGACAGACTTTCTGCACGGTCATCGGTCTAGGAAAAGATGGGGTCATGTGAGGTCATACGCACCACGAAGGAGTAAGTCTGGGAGGATTGGGTGCGGTACTCTGCACTGCACACCCCGATACACAGCTCCACCGGACCGCCTGGAGAGTGGGGCAGCAGTGCTTCGGCCATGTCACACACAATCCTGAGGAACACACACACACTCAGCTGTCAATCAACGGCTCACTGCTTATAATGTTTAACGTTCAAATTAAATACACTCTTAGAAGTAAAGGTGCTATCTAGAACCTTAAATGGTTCTTCGGCTGTCCCCATAGGATAACCCTTTCAAGAACCGTTTTTGGTTCCAGGTAGAACCATTTTGGGTTCCATGTAGAACCCTTACTGGAACGAAAAAGGGTTCTCCTATGGGGACAGCCGAAGAACCCTTTTGGAACCCTGTTTTCTAATAGTGTAGAGTTAAGAAACATATGATAAAGTACAGCTTCTTTCATCTACCTGAAAACCATTCAAGTGAAATTCTATTGACAAAGTCACCACACTCACCTCTCAGCGCTGATGTACTCGGAGGGCACAGGGTTACAGCGAACCCCAGCCACCTGAACGTGGGCAATCTCACGCACCTGCAGCCCAAGATTCTCGCCCTCGATTGTCACTCGCGTGCCCCCCTCTTTGGGCCCTGTCAGCGGGCGGATCTTTCCATGGAAACAGGGTCAAGATCAAGGAAAAGCAATCTCTCCGTGTTCACACACAGCAGAGTGCCTGGGTTCAGCGGCTCTAGGCCACAGACTTAAATGCAACCATACAGAAGTATAAATATACAGTCGAGTTCTCTGTGCTCCAGCCTTACCTTGGTGATGCGGGGGTGGCTGCAGCGGACGTTGTGCCTGCCATGGTACATCCAGTTCTGTTCCGGCGTCTGGCAGTGCTGCCTCAGGAGACACTTCTTGTTGTCCAGGCACCAGCCACACTCAAACGCTGTGCTGGCCTTCAGACATAGGCCACAGCTGTCCCTCTGGGCCTCGCACTTATATAGCAGGGCTGAGCGCAGACAAACAGACAGACAGACAGACACAGGGACAGACAGACAAACAGGGAGGGTTAACACTGGGCAAAGATGGAGTCAGACAGAGAGGCGAGGGGGCGAGGTGCTCTGTACTGTGCTGTCTGTTTGTGCTGCATGGCTCACTCCCAGGTCCTGAGCTGTTAATCTCCCTCTATCCTTGGCTCAGCCTCACACACTGCTCCTATGCACCACCTCAGATGTAAAGGTGAAACGGTACACAGAGTTATTGACCAGTTCAGTGGGAGAACATAAAATACTGTGCTGCTAGCCACAAGGCTAGCTATCTCCTCTCAGCTCATCTTCGCGCAGAGCCAATCGCCCAGCGGAGAGATGCTATCTGCAGTCTGACTGTGGAGAGCTACCCGTCTCTTTCACAGTGGCCTGATCAAACCAGTGAGATAAAACACTTTGAAGAGAAGTATTGACAACCCCCGTTGTCCCTGACTTGCAGTTATACAAGGTGTCTTGATACAAAACATGGGGCTGTACATTTAGTTCTGTGACTTTATCGCCCACAAAAAAGTTTGAAAATATTACAGTTCTGAAGACAATAAGAAAATAACTGCAAAGGCTTAATCCACATTTGCGACTGAATTATACCACTGAATAAGATTTACTGTGGTAGCCATAGCCCCCAGCACTGTACATGAAGTGGACTCAACACTCAAATAACACTAGAGGGCTCAGCGAGGGATGACAACATATGTGACCAGCCCAAAGCCTCAGGTAACACACTGGTGGGGCTGTTGTTTCCCTGTTGTGTGCCAGTTGTGTCAGTCTTGGATTTTTCATTGACATTATTTAGCAGCAACACTATTATGACGAATGTATGATTCTGAATATGATAAAACAACACACCTCTCATGGTGGGAGGCTTGTCGATGAAGAAGTCTCCATCCCAGACGATAGAGAAGTCAACAGGCAGGTCTCCCGTCTCGTCCCCATCATACCAGTACTGGAGGTAGAAACACACATAACACCATGATTCAATCATCATACCAGTACTGGAGGTGCATAAAGCCCAACATCATTCAGAGTTTGACCAGCCTTCATAGGGACCTATTAATAAAGACTAACTGTGGTTTATGACCTGGCTCATCAGTACAAACTGAGTTAAGCATGGCTGCTGGCACGGTGCAGTGGAAACCATAATGCTATAATATACACTACACTGTACAATGAAAACCATTTCATCTCTGTGTAACAACCCATTAGCCCAGCCTAGCCACTAGATTCCATAGCTGTGAGTGAGGTCAGGGAGACATTGTGGCTTTTCTTTTTTACAGACCAGGCTTTGAGTTCATCTGGCTTTTTGCAGAGAGTGAGAAAGAGAGAGAAAGAGAGAGAGAGAGAGAGAGAGAAAGAGAGAGAGAGAGAAAGAGAGAGAGAAAGAGAGAGAGAGAGAAAGAAAGAGAAAGAGAGAGAGAAAAAGAGAGAGAGAGAGAGAGAGAGAGAGAGAGAGAGAGAGAGAGAGAGAGAGAGAGAGAGAGAGAAAGAGAGAGAGAGAGAGAGAGAGAAAGAGAGAGAAAGAAAGAGAGAGAAAGAGAGGGTTGCTGTGGCTACTATGTGTCTGTCAGGTAAAGGAGGGGTGGTGGTTTTTACTGCCTGTGTTTTAATTAGCAGCAACACTCAGAGCACTTAGCCAGCAGCAACCCTGAGAGAATATCGCTGATCAGCCACATCGATCCACGGCCAGAACACTTATGAGTGTTCATAAGGAGGCGATGGAAGAATGAGGGCAGACTAACAGCAAGAGAGGGCCCTGAATTTAGCATTAAAAGGAGAACTTATTCCAGACCACATTAAATCATCTCTCAGTAGATTCAGAGAGAGAGAGCAGCTCCAGTTTGATACCCAAGATGGAAATACGGTCGCACCTGAAGGTTCCTGTTGAACTGTTAAGTCTTAATGGAAGCATCATATGTGACAAATGGTTATCCATCCATACCTAACCTTTATCCATCCATACCTCACCTTTATCCATCCATACCTCACCTTTATCCATCCATACCTCACCTTTATCCATCCATACCTCACCTTTATCCATCCATACCTCACCTTTATCCATCCATACCTCACCTTTATCCATCCATACCTCACCTTTATCCATCCATACCTCACCTTTATCCATCCATAACCTCACCTTTATCCATCCATACCTCACCTTTATCCATCCATACCTCACCTTTATCCATCCATACCTAACCTTTATCCATCCATACCTCACCTTTATCCATCCATACCTAACCTTTATCCATCCATACCTCACCTTTATCCATCCATAACCTCACCTTTATCCATCCATAACCTCACCTTTATCCATCCATACCTAACTAGGGCTGGGCAAAATATCATATCGTGGTAAGTTTCAAATTTTTAAAGGTATTTAACTGTATTTTATATTTTTTTATAATAAAAGTTGTACATTTGCTTTATGAGTAGTACGTAACCCTAGGGTGGCAACACATACATTCTACGTGATGTCAATGGGTCTTTCTCCATTCTGTGTGTTTTATATTGTTCAGTTCAAATTCAACCCAAAGAAATGTCAGCATTTTCATACATTTCTGCATTTCCTGCACTCATTTGAGATCATTTCCAAACTGCCACGTAGGGCTACACGATATGGGCAAACAATCTAGGACTTATTTTTAACCAAATGATGCAACTGCGATTTGACTTGTGATTTAGAGAAAAACCCTTGGGTGAACTGTTGGAATCATGGAAATATAATGATTATTCTATTTCTAGATTTAGAATATAATAGTGGACACTTTCAATACAGTGTTGTTTGACATGACAACGAATGAGATGCCAGGGAGGAGTTATTGTGACAGGGTAGGAACCAAAGTGTTTCCTAGGGGATTCTATAATCTTTGGCTACATTGAAGGTTTTCTCTTTGCTACTTCATGTAGCTAACATATTCATGCTTCACGTATTGCTCTTTGATTTAGAAGATACTGTTGCACAAACAACAAGCTGATTTAGGTCTACACCATCACTGGTATTATCAGGCTGTATAGCTAGTTACGTTTGCTCTGACAGTACATTTATTATCTAGCGATTAGCATTAGTGGCTAACACGATTTAGGCCCAAATTGCTAAAAAAAGACAAACTAGCCATTTGCAGATGTAAGAAACTATAGAACGCTAGTGGATTTATATTAAGAACCAACGTGAAAACAGCATTGTCATCATCAATATTGTAGCTTGTGCTGCATTGACCATGCAGACAGAACGCAAGTGTCTCGTCATCAAACAACAACAAATGCGCTCTTTGAGTGACAGGGGGGCGGGGCTAGGTCTGTGTGGAAAGTGGCATGGAAAAATAAAGTGGAGAGAGATGACTCAAGTAGCGAAGTAAACTATAAAAATAGACGTTACACATGGAATATCACATTTAACAAATAAAACATTCAAATACTGTCATAGAAAGTAAAGTAAAAACCCAAACCAGTCCGTGCATCAATACCAGTACATTGTAAAATACGGTATACCTCCCAGCCCAATACCTAACTTTTATCCACCCATACCTCACCTTTATCCACCCATACCTCACCTTTATCCATCCATACCTCACCTTTATCCATCCATACCTCACCTTTATCCATCCATACCTCACCTTTATCCATCCATACCTCACCTTTATCCAACCATACCTCACCTTTATCCAGCCATAAAGGTGAGGTATGAATGGATAAAGGTGAGGTATGAATGGATAAAGGTGAGGTATGGCTGGATACAGGTGAGGTATGGCTGGATAAAGGTGAGTTGGTTCTGAGGTTACCTCACCTTTATCCAGCCATACCTCACCTTTATCCAGCCATACCTCACCTGTATCCAGCCATACCTCACCTTTATCCAACCATACCTCACCTTTATCCAGCCATAAAGGTGAGGTATGAATGGATAAAGGTGAGGTATGAATGGATAAAGGTGAGGTATGGCTGGATACAGGTGAGGTATGGCTGGATAAAGGTGAGTTGGTTCTGAGGTTACCTCACCTTTATCCAGCCATACCTCACCTTTATCCAGCCATACCTCACCTTTATCCATCCATACCTCACCTTTATCCATCCATACCTCACCTTTATCCAGCCATAAAGGTGAGGTATGAATGGATAAAGGTGAGGTATGAATGGATAAAGGTGAGGTATGGCTGGATACAGGTGAGGTATGGCTGGATAAAGGTGAGTTGGTTCTGAGGTTACCTCACCTTTATCCAGCCATACCTCACCTTTATCCATCCATACCTCACCTTTATCCAGCCATACCTCACCTTTATCCAGCCATACCTCACCTTTATCCATCCATACCTCACCTTATCCATCCATACCTCACCTTTATCCATCCATACCTCACCTTTATCCAGCCATACCTCACCTTTATCCATCCATACCTCACCTTTATCCAGCCATACCTCACCTTTATCCATCCATACCTCACCTTTATCCATCCATACCTCACCTAAATATATCAGAGCTGAGTAAACAACCAGCACCTCCTAATTCCTCATCAGTCCAGGGACATCGGCTGTGTTGTGCGTAAGTGTGTGTGTGCGCACATGCCTGTGTGTGTCTGTGCACACACGTGCATGTGTGTGTGCATGTGTGTGTGTGTTAGTGAGTGTGAAAGTTTAAATCTTTGTGCAGCTGTCCTGGGAAATATCTGGGAGCAAGTCAAGCAGGGAATGCACCAGTGTGGGTGCCGTAAGGCTGAACTGAATCTGTTCACACCAGGCTCCAAATGTTATTACATCTATATAGGCTAAACTGAACCTGTTCACACCAGGGTCCAAATGTCCTTACATCTCTATAGGGTCCAGTTGCTACTGGGGTTACATCTCTATAGGGTCCAGTTGGTTCTGGGGTTACATCTCTATAGGGCCGAGTTGGTACTGGGGTTACATCTCTATAGGGTCCAGTTGGTACTGGGGTTACATCTCTATAGGGTCCAGTTGATTCTGAGGTTACATCTCTATAGGGTCCAGTTGGTACTGGGGTTACATCTCTATAGGGTCCAATTGGTTCTGAGGTTACATCTCTATAGGGTCCAGTTTATTCTGAGGTTACATCTCTATAGGGTCCAGTTGGTACTGGGGTTACATCTCTATAGGGTCCAGTTGGTTCTGGGGTTACATCTCTATAGGGTCCAGTTGGTACTGGGGTTACATCTCTATAGGGCCCAGTTGGTTCTGGGGTTACATCTCTATAGGGTCCAGTTGGTTCTGGGGTTACATCTCTATAGGGTCCAGTTGGTACTGGGGTTACATCTCTATAGGGTCCAGTTGGTTCTGAGGTTACATCTCTATAGGGTCCAGTTGGTTCTGAGGTTACATCTCTATAGGGTCCCGTTGGTTCTGAGGTTACATCTCTATAGGGTCCAGTTGGTACTGAGGTTACATCTCTATAGGGTCCAGTTGGTACTGGGGGCACTAGTCCAGGTAGCATAGTGGTTAGAACTTTGGACTAGTAACCGAAAGGTTTGCAAGATCAAATCCCCGAACTGACAAGGTAAAAAATCTGTCGTTTTGCCCCTGAACAAGGCAGTTATCCCACTGTTCCTAGGCCGTCATTGAAAATAAGAATTTGTTCTTAACTCACTTGCCTAGGTAAATAAAGTTTAAATAAATAATTGAGGTAAATTATGGATCAGCAGCTTCCTGGGCAGAGCCACTGAATTAACTTCCCCCAATCATATCGTTTCACTGTGTCACACTACAAAAACAAAACTCAACTTGAGACCATCCTCACTTCCATCCACCAAACAAACATATATACTACAGTTAACTTTTTGCGGTCTTGTTTTTCAGCCATTAATCGGAAATGCCTTATTTAGTAACAGCATTTTGTGAAATGGTTTTAGAAGGCCAGCGATGTTCTTCACAGTCCAATGAGGTGTCAATAGGTAAACCAAATCCGGTAGGTGAGTTAATGGCAGTATTCAAATCCTTGTCGGGTTCAGAAACAAAACAGTATACAGGTTGTTGTCATGCCCTCTTCCCAAGGCCCTGATAATGACATCCACAGGAGAGCCATACAGTGTATTTTTGGAGGTAATATAATGTACAGTATTTCTGGAGGTAACATCATGTTTTTCTGGAGGTAGTATAATGTATTTTTGGAGGTAACAAAGTATTTCTGGAAATATTAATGTATTTCTGGAGGTAGTATAATGTATTTCTGGAGGTATTATAATGTATTTCTGGAGGTAACAAAGTATTTCTGGAAGTATTAATGTATTTCTGGAGGTAGTATAATGTATTTCTAGAGGTAACATCATGTATTTCTGGAGGTATTATAATGTATTTCTGGAGGTAACAAAGTATTTCTGGAAGTATTAATGTATTTCTGGAGGTAGTATAATGTATTTCTGGAGGTAACACAGCCAGAAGAGGACTGGTCACCCCTCATAGCCTGGTTCCTCTCTAGGTTTCATCCTAGGTTTTGGCCTTTCTAGGGAGTTTCTCCTAGCCACCGTGCTTCTACACCTGCATTGCTTGCTGTTTGGGGTTTTAGGCTGGGTTTCTGTACAGCACTTCGAGATATTAGCTGATGTACGAAGGGCTATATAAAATAAACTTGATTTGATTTGATATTTCTGGAGGTAGTATAATGTATTTCTGGAGGTAACAAAGTATTTCTGGAAGTAGCAATGTATTTCTGGAGGTAACATAATGTACTTCTGGAAGTAACAATGTATTTCTGGAGGTAACATAGTGTACTTCTGGAAGTAGCAATGTATTTCTGGAGGTAACATAGTGTACTTCTGGAAGTAGCAATGTATTCCTGGAGGTAACATAATGTATTTTCTAGCCTTCTTCTTTTTCAAGTGAAAGGCAGGCAGCTTTGAGGAGATTAGTGGTTGTGTGTAAACGGGGGGAAGCTTTTGTGTTGGGCCATACAATGCAGCTTATCTCTGCCAGTCGTGAATTGATTTTCCTCAGGCCATGGTTCCACTGGGTCTGAAACTAGCAAGTGGAGACAAACTGGCCTGGTTCTGTCAGACATGTCTCTGGGCTGCAGGCGAGGCAAGGCGAGGCAGTGAGGTAATCTTACTTTAAAAAAACCAAACCCATCACTGGATAGAAAAAAACCCATTTGAAACTAGCGCTACCCTTTAAGACTTATCCTTAGCTCTTAATGGAAACAACAGTTATAGCTGAACAAATGGATTGATAGAGTGACAGTGACCAGAAGGAATAGCTTCCATTTGTTCAGATATAACTGTAAATTGTGAAGTGTCTGTTGAAGGGACCCATATGAAAGATACACATATTGTAACCAAATTCATTTTATTATAGGCATTACTATGTTTCAAAGATGATGGGTTTGGAGAATATTTTTCTTAAATAATTTGTGTTTATTCAGAATAAACTAATAAAGATTAAACTACACTCTGGCAAGGATCAGCTGTAGTTCTCTGCAGCAGTTTAACCATCTGTCAAACATTTTTATTTTACCTTTATTTAACCTGGCAAGTCAGTTAAGAACAAATTCTTATTTTCAATGAAGGCCTAGGAACAGTGGGTTAACTGCCTTGTTCAGGGGCAGAGCGACAGATTTTTACCTTCGATCTTGCAACCTTTCGGTTACTAGTCCAACATTCTAACCACTAGGCTACCTGCCGCCCTGAAATGAAGAGAAAAAAATACTGCACCGTAAGTTGAGGATGCAGTTCAGGGTTTCCACCCCCACCCCGGGTGCACGTTTTGGTTTTTGCCCAGGACAGAGTTTGAGAAAAACCTTGGTGTAGACTATGACTAGTAGAATTGGCTGTGTCGTCAATGCTGGCTCCTTCTGGTGACAGAGTGAAAATCATTTTCCCTTAATGATGAAGGCTTTCCTGTTTAATTTAATTAAGTTTCAAAATTCTACCGACTTCAGCAAAATTACCTTTGAATAAGGGCCTTTTTCCTTCTTAAACATACACAGTAATGAACAGCGAGTCCATATTAGTGAACATAAATAATATTTTCTGCAAACCACACTTAATTTCATCATTGTGATTCCCACATCCTGGTGGCAGATTTAAGGTCAGACTAGCTTGATTAAAGAAACAGATAGGGTCATCTGGAATGGTCTTATTAGGCATGAAGGATTACGCCTGGTTCAGAGCTCACTCCATAAACATAGAATATATCAATTGCACGTTGAGGCCATGGTTGAATTCGTGCCATCATATTTGAGGTAAGTGCATTAACCCGAGAACACCAAAGCATACTTTTCACATGATGACACTGAAACATTCTCTGTAGATTACTTTGGGAGTCTAAAAAGTGTTCAGAGCAGGCATAACTAATGCACTGATTTCTCAATTAGGGGAATGCAGCGGCGACTCTCTCCCTTTCCATTGCTGGTGCTTAAAGCAAAACTAACAGGATGAAACAGGCTCATAATTCATGCTATTGATAGCTAGATCACACCATTTAGAGGACAATTTATTCCACCAGAGCCCACCTGCTACAGAGCCCACCTGCTACAGAGCCCACCTGCTACAGAGCCCACCTGCTACAGAGCCCACCTGCTACAGAGCCTCACAGGCACAGTATCTATGACCTCAGAGACTGACGGGGATGAAAATATGCAACAATCACAAGAAAGTGATTTGCCTAGTTAAATGAAGGTTAAATGAATAAATATATAATATCCTCCCCTAATTGATGTAAAAAGTAGCATTTTTTACATTGACAATGAGGTGACATGTTTACAGTATCATTAACATGTACGTTGGTTCATGGTAAATCTTTTCCATTAGCGGGGCCTTTGGTGTCAAGAGCAGGGCAGGTCCTTTCGAGACCTGGCAAGTATGTTCCACTGAGAAACACCAAAGACGTTGGTAGTCTGATTGGGCACTTGATGAGAATAATAGAATAATGAGGGCATGCTGGTTCAGAAAGCCTGAAAAATAACATGTAAGTGTTTTTTATTCAAAAGCTTTGCTACCATGGTTCGGAAATAATGATGTTCTTTGTGAGAGCACTTTCCATCAAGAGGGTAGTGCAGAACTCGTTGTGCAAAAGGCCTTTACGCTACGTTTCCTGGGTAACACTGCCAATGCCTGTCGCTATGGGGTCAGCAGGGCTTAGCAACACTTACATCCGTGGATTAATTTGGGACTATTTTAATCTTTTGATACAAAAGATGAAAAGTCCCATGTATTAAGATTCAGCCTATCAAAGTTATACGTGTGCCATGTTTAATCTGCAACGTAAAGCATGCTGTCAAACAAAAATGCATAAAATGCACAAAAGCCCTTTACACTACCAAAGCAAATGCTTATTGAGTTTCAAAGACCCTGATTTATCATTTATTTGAAAGGCAAGTGTGTATATGTGTGGGGGGTGTATCATACTGATTTATTCCAGCTATGGCAGCACATTGCTGATGTCTGCAGTAAAATCAAGCGGGAAGAAACAAGCAGGCGTGCGTCTGAGCTGATTACAGTCCGTGGTATGCCTTTTGAAATGATACCCGTACATATCGTACAGTTGGGGAACGTAATTTATGGGTTGATGTGGATCAGCATGAATTATCCTATAGAGTTGTCTAATCTGTATGTATGCGCACCTTAGAAAAAGGTACTGTATTTCTCTATGGATGCAGGTGGCATGTGGGTCATGCATGATGCACCTGCTGCATTAGAACTGAAATGACATGTGTCCAACCACACCAGGAGTAAACCAGTGGTATAGCTTAGTTGAATGTGGAAAGAGGATGTATTTGACTTCAGGCTGTATTTGGGCAGAGAGACAGGGCACAACCTTGTGTTGTATTTGTGCAGGATGTGATGTCAGACCCATGTGTTGTTCTCCACTGTCTATTGGTCTGCCTGTCTGTCTGCAAACTGAGGGCAAACTGCTGTTATCTGTCTGCATCACTGACCCAGGGCTTCTCTAGATCTATGGCATGGACATCTTTCACATGCTGAACTGCACATCACAGATCAGGGGTCAACTTCACATACAGCAGTCCTGAAAATAGACAAACACACAGCAACGTGGACATACGGGCCTCAGAGCTAGTTTCTTTGGTTAATGGCAGTTCTATGTACCAGGGTTGGGTTCAATTCAAATTGAAGGGAGTCAATTCAGGAAGTGATTTGAATACACAATTCTGAAATGTAATAACTTTTCAAATAAATAGCTTGCACTTTCAGCTTATTGACAAGTCATTGAAAATAAATGCAATTTTTTCGATTATTGAATTTTAATTTTTGTTAACCTGCTATATTTGGTATATTTTTAAACGTATTTAGCAGTCTATAAATGTATATCACTGCGAGACTGACAGAGCAGCTGTCTCAGGATGAGAAAGGCCAGGCAGTGGGAAACAGTTGAAAAATGAAGGTGACGTGAGACGGGAGGGAGGCTTGTTTGTCCACTACAACGCCCCCTCTCTCCCAGGGAGGGGCCCTGATTGGAAGAGGAGATCGTTGCAAGGATAAGAGACCTGATAAGAGAACAGTTATGAGGCAGTGAAGGAATAATATGAGCGGCCATGTGTTTAGGTCCCATGGGAAGAATCTGAGTTAGTTCCACTCAGAGAACATTTTTCATCACCAAGCAGAGGCCAGTCTCACTTAGTTTACCGGTAAGCATTACAATCCCTACAGTAACAGGTATTAAAGAAAAACCTGAAAGTGAAAGCAAATCAAACTGCAACAGGCTAGAGTTGCCCTGTCTGGTAAAACACACTGTCACAGCTGGTGAACATGTTCAACATATGCTTAACCTAACTAACCCCCACCACAGAACAGGCGCCATGAGGACACAAGTGCTGACTGATATCTGAACGTTCTCAGCAAGGGGCAGAGTAAACAGGAGATGAAATTGATTGATTCAGCATTGCCTATCTGAGTACACTCACAATTGCATTAGCATGGACCCCATGGCCTTAAAGTCACCTGGCTACAGCACTGTGGGAATGAAGCTGCGCCACTCGTCTTGACGGCAAATTGATTGATGGCTGTTGCCTTGAGTGTTTGGGGGGGGGGGGGGGGGGGGCAGCACACACACCAGGGACTGAGTCTAATCTGCGGCATGTCTTTACTATGGCTAAATTACTATTCAGGAGAGATCCATCAGTTGAGGGCTGAGAGACAGGGACTGGGGGGATGATGTGGCCCGCTGTGTCACAGGTAATCACACCATCTATTCATCTAAACATCCCATTCAAACAAAGAGAGAGGAGAGAGGGGGGTGGAGAAAGAAAGACAGAGATAGAGAGATACATAGGGGGGAGGGGTGTAGGTACCATTCAACATGGGGGAGGGGAGTCAGTTGGGGAGGGGCATCAGTGGGGGAAGGTCTAAGTAAAATAAAACATCAATCTCAAGGTGGGGTTTCTTTTTTCTTTCAGACCGAGATGAAGCAGGGGAGTGTTTTTATATTTATTTCACCTTTATTTAACCAGGTAGGCTAGTTGAGAACAAGTTCCCATTTACAACTGCGACCTGGCCAAGATAAAGCATAGCAATTCGACACATACAACAACACAGTGTTACACATGGAATAAACAAAACATACAGTCAATAATACAGTAGAAAAATAGATCTATATACAATGTGAGCAAGTGAGGTGAGATAAGGGAGGTAAAGGTAAAAAAAAAGGCCATGGTGGCGAAGTAAATACAATATAGCAAGTAAAACACTGGAATGGTAGATTTGCAGTGGAAGAATGTGCAAAGTAGAAATATAAATAATGGGGTGCAAAGGGGCACAACTACAGTAGGGGAAGAGGTAGTTTGGGCAAAATTATAGATGGGCTATGTACAGGTGCAGTAATCTGTGAGCTGCTCTGACAGCTGGTGCTTAAAGCTAGTGAGGGAGATAAGTGTTTCCAGCTTCAGAGATTTTTGCAGTTCGTTCCAGTCATTGGCAGCAGAGAACTGGAAGGAAAGACGACCAAAGGAGGAATTGGCTTTGGGGGTGACCTGCTGGAGCGCGTGCTACGAGTGGGTGCTGCTATGGTGACCAGTGAGCTGAGATAAGACTTGTATAGACTTGTAGATAACCTGTAGCCAGCGGATTTGGCGACGAATATGAAGCGAGGGCCAACCAAAGAGAGCGTACAGGTCGCAATGGTGGGTAGTGTATGGGGCTTTGGTGACAAAACGGATGGCACTGTGATAGACTGCATCCAGTTTGTTGAGTAGAGTGTTGGAGGCTATTTTATAGATGACATCACCGAAGTCGAGGATTGGTAGGATGGTCAGTTTTACGAGGGTATGTTTGGCTGCATGTGTGAAGGATGCTTTGTTGTGATATAGGAAGCCGATTCTAAATTTAATTTTGGACTGGAGATGCTTAATGTGAGTCTGGAAGGAGAGTTTACAGTCTAACCAGACACCTAGGTATTTGTAGTTGTCCACGTGTTCTAAGTCAGAGCCGCCCAGAGTAGTGATGCTGGACGGGCGAGCAGGTGCGGGCAGTGATCAGTTGAATAGCATGCATTTAGTTTTACTTGCGTTTAAGAGCAGTTGGAGGCCACGGAAGGAGAGTTGTATGGCATTGAAGCTCATCTGGAGGTTAGTTAACACAGTGTCCAAAGAGGGGCCAGAAGTATACAGAATGGTGTCGTCTGCGTAGAGGTGTATCAGAGAATCACCAGCAGTAAGAGCAACATCATTGATGTATACAGAGAAGAGAGTCGGCCCGAGGATTGAACCCTGTGGAACCCCATAGAGACTGCCAGAGGTCCGGACAACAGGCCCTCCGATTTGACACACTGAACTTTATCAGAGAAGTAGTTGGTAAACCAGGTGAGGCAATCATTTGAGAAACCAAGGCTGTCGAGTCTGCCAATAAGAAAGTGGTGATTGACAGAGTCGAAAGCCCTGGCCAGGTCGATGAATATGGCTGCACAGTATTGTCTCTTATCGATGGCGGTTATGATGTCATTTAGGACCTTGAGCGTGGCTGAGGTGCACCCATGACCAGCTCTGAAACCAGATTGCATAGCGGAGAAGGTACGGTGGGATTCAAAATGGTTGGTAATCTGTTTGTTAACTTGGCTTTCGAAGACCTTAGAAAGACAGGGTAGGATAGATATAGGTCTGTAGCAGTTTGGGTCTAGAGTGTCACCCCCTTTGAAGAGGGGGATGACCGCGGCAGCTTTCCAATCTTTGCGAATCTCAGACGATAAGAAAGAGAGGTTGAACAGGCTAGTAATAGGGGTTGCAACAATTTCAGCAGATCATTTTAGAAAGAGAGGGTCCAGACTGTCTAGCACGGTTGATTTGTAGGGATCCAGATTTTAGAGCTCTTTCAGAACATCAGCTATCTGGATTTGGGTGTTGGAGAAATGGTGGGGGCTTTGGCGGGTTGCTGTGGAGGGTGCCGGGCAGTTGACCGGGGTAGGGGTAGCCAGGTGGAAAGCATGGCCAGCCGTAGAGAAATGCTTATTGAAATTCTCAATTATAGTGGATTTATCGGTGGTAACAGTGTTTCCTAGCCTCAGAGCAGTGGGCAGCTGGGAGGAGGTGCTCTTATTCTCCATGGACTTTACAGTGTCCCAGAACTTTTTTGAGTTAGTTCTACAGGATGCACATTTCTATTTGAAATAGCTAGCCTTGGCTTTCCTAACTGCCTGTGTATATTTGTTCCTAACTTCCCTGAAAAGTTTCATATCACGGGGGCTATATGATGCTAATGCAGAACGCCACAGGATGTTTTTGTGCTGGTCAAGGGCAGACAGGTCTGGAGTGAACCAAGGACTATATCTATTCCTAGTTCTACATTTTTTTAATGGGGCATGCTTATTTAAGATGGTGAGGAAGGCACTTTTAAAGAATAGCCTGGCATTATCTACTGACGGGATGAGGTCAATGTCATTCCAGGATACCCCGGCCAGGTCGATTAGAAAGGCCTGCTCGCAGAAGTGTTTTAGGGAGCGTTTGACAGTGATGAGGGCTGGTCGTTTGGTTGCAGACCCATTACGGATGCAGGCAATGAGGCAGTGATCGCTGAGATCTTGGTTGAAAACAGCAGAGGTGTATTTGGAGGGCAAGTTAGTTAGGATGACATCTATGAGGGTGCCCATGTTTACGGATTTGGAGTTGTACCTGGTAGGTGAATTGATAATTTGTGTGAGATTGAGAGCATCAAGCTTAGATTGTAGGATGTAGCACGAGCTCACCTAGTAGCACGAGCTCAGAAGATAGATGGGGGGCAATCAATTCACATATGGTATCGAGGGCGCAGCTGGGGGCAGAGGGAGGTCTATAGCAAGTGACAACAGTGAGAGACTTGTTTCTGGAAAGGTGGATTTTTAGAAGTCGAAGCTCGAATTGTTTGGGTACAGACTTGGATAGTAATACAGAACTCTGCAGGCTATCTTTGCAGTAGATTGCAACACCGCCCCCTTTGGCAGTTCTATCTTGGCGGATAATGTTATAGTTAGCAATGGAGATTTCAGGGTTTTTGGTGGTTTTCCTAAGCCAGGATTCAGACACGGCTAAGACATCCAGGTTGGCAGAGTGTGCTAAAGCAGTGAGTAAAACAAACTTAGGAAGTAGGCTTCTAATGTTAACATGCATGAAACCAAGGCTTTTACGGTTACAGAAGTCAACAAATGAGAGCACCTGGGGAGTGGGAGTGGAGCTAGGCACTGCAGGACCTGGATTAACCTCTACATCACCAGAGGAACAGAGGAGAAGTAGGATAAGGGTCCGGCTAAAGGCTATACGAACTGGCCGTCTAGCACGTTCGGAACAGTGTAAAGTGAGCAGGTTTCTGGGCAGGATAGCATAGATTCAAGGCATAATGTACAGACAAAGGTAAGGTAGGATGTGAGTACATTGGAGGTAAACCTAGGCATTGAGTAATGATGAGAGAGATATAGTCTCTAGAGACGTTTAAACCAGGTGATGTCATCGCATATGTAGGAGGTGGAACAACATGGTTGGTTAAGGCATATTGAGGAGGGCTAGAGGCTCTACAGTGAAATAAGACAGTAATCACTAACCAGGACAGTAATGGACGAGGCATATTGATATTAGAGATAGGCATGCGTAGCCAAGTGAACATATGGGTCCAGTGAGTGGTTGGGCTGACTGGAGACACGGCGATTCAGACAGTTAGCAGGCCGATGCTAACAAGCTAACAGTTAGTAGGCCGGGGCTAAACAAGCTAGCAGTTAGCAGACCGGATTAGCAAGCAGTTAGCAGGGACTAGCAGTTAGCAGACCGGGGTAGGCAAGCTAGCAGTTAGCAGATCAGGGCTAGCAAGTTAGCCTTTTGGGGACGTCGCGATGGGGGTAAGTCTGTTTTTGCCTCTTCGTGCGGTGACGTCGATAGACCAGTCGTGGAATTAGTAGTGTTCCAGGTAGCTCTAGGTAGCTAGCAGGCCTAGCAGGTTAGCAGAATGGGCCTTCAGCGGGCGTCGCGCTTGAGGAGCCTGTTGGAGTCCTCGGGCAGATTATGTGGGTATTCCAGTCGTAGAGGATGGGCGGGGTTCTGGACCGGCAGTGTGAGGGACCCTAACATTTACAGTTAACGTTGTATATTCAAGGTTTTATTTTCTCAATAGCTGTGTAGACAATGATTCGTTTACACTGGGGTCTTCAAACGATCCCCCATGGAGATCCAGTGTAAATGCTTGTTCACTCTGGTTATCAAGGTGAAATATAGACACACATTGGCATGCACAGTGGGTAGACAGCAGTAGCAGCATATAGCTGTCTACATGAAGAGTATTAGCCTATCCCTGTGCGTGATAAACAACTTCAAATGTTTATCTGTAGGTGAAGTGATTAAAGCACCCATCTATTTATGCTGATTGCCTCACAATATTCATAGAGATGTCTCATTGTTTACACAGCATCAGCGGTTCAATGCCTTGAACAATCCAAACCCCAATGCCCAATGCTCTAACCTTTGGGCACTCAGTTAATGGTCTACCACAAAACTACTTTTCAATTTCATTTTAAATGCATAGCCGGAGCGTGGGGCGGGGCGGGTGTCAGAGACAGAAAGAATAATGACACGGAGGAAGTGAGTGATAGCGGATAGAAGGACGACAGTCGCTCTCCGTGGCAGGGTCCTTCCGAAGGCCTTCACTATGTAGCGCACCCAGCAGCATGTGTCGGCCAGGGAAAGTACAACAATCAATCCTAACCTGACCCATTGAGGTGTGTGTGCCGGAGACGTGATCCTCATTATTAAATTGCCACGGGACATCAATTGTCCTGTCGAAGGAAGGCGGCCTACAGCCTGAGCTTTGATCTGCAGAGGTTAGGGGGGTTAGAGGGGACACACTCCGTGGCAGAGGCCTGGTCATTTTCCTACCATCCTGCCCCAGGAACACTCCAGCCCATCCATCCACCCACACCACATTCCCTTTCCATGGTGTTGCATTGTCCACCCAAATGAAGAGTCACATCCTGTGACTGGCTAATTGTTTTACAAGATTCCCTGGGGTTACCATGTCAACCAGATGGGTCACAGAGGGCAGCCGTCTGTGACATCACTATGAGACAGAGGGAGAGAGAAAGAGAGGGAGAAAGAGAGAGGGAATAGGAGAGAGGGGTGAAGAGAGAGGGAGAGAGAAAGAGAGGGAATAGGAGAGAGAGGGAATAGGAGAGAGGGAGGAAGAGAGAGGGAGAGAGAAAGAGAGAGGGAGAAAGAGAGAGAGGGAATAGGAGAGAGAGGGAGGAAGAGACAGGGATAGATAGAAAGAGGGTGCTACAGAGTGAGAGAGAGAGAGAGATAGGGGGAGAGAGGAGACTCTCAATGTCAGCTCTTTGACATGCCACATGTTTCACTGGGATTGAGAAAACAAGTTTAATGCTCTGAATTGATGTCTTTGCTGATTTTGCGGATAAAGTATTTTTTTCTGATCAGTGACTCAATGAAAAGTCACCTTGATTTCTTCTGCATATTATTTCCATGAGAGAGAGCAAGAGAGGAAGGGGGTAGGGAGAGGGAGAGGGGGGAGGGAGGGGGAGGGGTTAGAGAGAGGGGGAGGGAGAGAGGGGCAAAGCAAGAGGGGAGAGGGCAGGGAGAGAGGGGAGAGATTCTCTGTCTCTATACCTGTAGAAAACTACTTCAACGGATCAGTATATGATCAGCATAATAGTACAAAAGTACTTATTGAGCTTTTACCTTGCACCAAGATCCCAAACCCAACAAAAATACACAAGATATTTTACAGTAAATACTGTATAAACACATTCAGTGCAGTCATGTTAATAGTCCAGGTACTCACAGAGGTGTTCTGGCACTGGATACAGGAGCTGTTGAAGCGTACAGCTGGGATGCGTTGCATCTTGCCCTGGATGTTGAACACACACTCATAGTTCTTCTGTCCAGACTGGGGCTGAGGAAGGTTCCGGGCTCGCAGCGTGATTGGACGAATGATCCCTGCAGGTACCAGAATGTCACTGGTGGGCAGGATCTGGGGACAGCCCTGAAAATCAACAATCACAAATAAAGTTACAAATTAACACTCTGCTCCTTTTCTTTGCAAAGCCAAACCCATTACAATAAAACTGATTAATAAACATAATCATTAATTAAAACTTGGTCTACATAGCGAAGGAAGACGTATTGATTCCAGTTTATTGAGCGGTGAGCAGCAGTGAGTAATGTCCATTAGCAGCACTACTTCCACAACAGGGAAGAAGGACTCCTGTACAGACGACATTAAACGTGGGAATAGCTTGAAACCAAAGCAAAAAAGAGGTTCAAATCCATATTACATCTCTGATTTGATGAGCCACAAGCTTCTCTGAAAATCACACTGATGAAGCGGGAAATTAATATCTTCCTTAATCCTGCATGTCTGCCTGTGCTAGTGAGGTGAGCACAGATCGAGAGCCCAGAGAGGGTCTAGGCATTTATCACAGGGATTCATATTGACATTGCAGGAAACAATGCATAAAGGATCTCGGAAGTCACAGGAAAGCCAGTATTGATGCAATGATTACAATCCGAGAAAATTGACGATGTGCGCATCCCCACCCGAGAAATACCACAGCAGCTTAATGACACCCTCTGTATTAAAGGATATTTAGAATAATCTGTTATCCATTCAGCACTGAACAATAATCAAGGAGGCTGTAAAAGTCTGCCAGGGTAGATGTGATAAATCAGAGGCCTTGTCTGGGCGGGCGTTGGCGGCGAGGTGGGCGGGCGGTGGTGGCGAGGAGGGCGGGCAGGGGTGGCGAGGAGGGTGAGGAGAAGCCTCTCTAGTCTGCAGGACAGACACACAGAGCGCCAGCCAACGCCTCGGTGAAAATGATGCAACTCCACAGCCCACACAGCTATAAATCTTGTGTCGGGCAAGTGATTTGTAAAGGTTTATATATATGGTGCATCAATAAATCTAATTCTCATACTCTGTGGATGAAGAGAAAGATTTACTTCCTGCAGGGAGGTGGTGGGGATGGTGTTGACTTCAAATGAATCCGATTTATCAGCATAACCTCTAGCATAACCTCTAGCATAACCTCTAGCTCCACAGTGAGAACAGAAGGCTCCAGACTGGAGATGGTTAGCCTTTTGGAAATTATGAACGTCTCAGATTGCTTCTCAGTCAATTGCCAGGTTGACATTCAAAACACCAAATAGATCCACCGATATCACATATGCCACATCGAGTCACCAGGGACCTAGCATCAACACCTGGTGTGCCAGATCATTCTAAATCATGTTCAGTGTGCATACATCATTGGCTATATGACTGCAAACACTTCTGAATAGCAAAACTTTCCCTGGTAACAGCCAAATACATTTGACCAAATTTGTACATTTTGGAAAAAGGGGGAAAAATGAGGAAAGACTAGCAACATTCTGGTAACCAGGTGATGCTGTACAGTAGCACATATCTGATGGGCTAAGGGCTACTATCTATCTGTAGAGAGCTCTATTCAATGGCTGACATATAAGTACGGTGGATCTGGTTACTCAGGGCCTGAGTGGATTTCATTGCTACCTACATCAGAGTAAAAGCAGCATGGGCCTTGAAGAGCATCACAGAGAGGCTTTGAGTGGCTGGCACATCGGAAACATCATGATTCATTTAACAGAGTAGTGCAGCAAGAGCAGTAACATATTTTAGGTGAGGACTCATGAAACTTAATGGGTTTTTCACCGTTTTCAATTATTTAAGTGGACACATTATAAAACCCAAAACTACTACTACAAAAACTAGTTTTATCAGAAAAGCATGAACGTGTGTGTGTAATTCAAAATGAAATATTACTTTGGTCATTCAAAATAAATGTAAGTATTGTCTAAGTCGTTACACACAGTGTTCTGGACAGAGGCATTTCTCGTGGTTTCTCTCAGTATAGTTTGAACATTAATGAGTTCCTCTGTATGCGTTTAACACACGCATAACCCCAAGATGCCACCACCATTCATTCTCGTCTGCTAAATTTAATTAACAAGCTTTAATCGACTGCATACTAGGGGTGAAACAAGATAAGTGGTTTGTTTATCAGAAACGTTAGTGTGACATTTTAAAAAGCCCGGGGCAGGTAAGTGAGGTTTGTCATGATGAATTGGGACTCTTTCCACAAAGACAAGGAGAATACATTTCAAATAGACTGATTCATCAAATCAAATCAAATTTGATTTGTCACATGCCTAGTAAACAACAGGTGTAGACCAACAGTGAAATGCTTACTTACGGGTCCTTTTCCAACAATGCAGAGTTAAAGATAAAGATTAAAATAAAATAAATAAAGATAACACGATGCATCCAATGTGTGCTCTACTTGTAATGCTGGCTATGCTATGATACATGCCATGCAGTACATGTGACACTAATGCAGTAAGCCATGCAATGAAGGAGCAGTCCCTCCTCGGTGGTAGACCGACAGATCTGTAACAGTATAGTCTCTGAGGCAGCTGTATATTCCCCCCTGAAGGGCCGTTCCCCGATGCTGATTAGCACCCCATTAGGGCGGCTCAGGCAGTTTACAGCCTGTTGACAGTGTTTCCATTAACCTTATTGTGCATATCCCAGTTATCACACAGCTAAGCACTTTTCTCTGTTGAAACATTAAAAGCCAGAGACGGGAGGGCGGTATAATTTCTCTCTCTGTCTCCCTCTCTCTTTTTCTCTCTCTGTCTCCCTCTCTCGTTCTCTGTCTCCCTCTCCGTGTCTTTCTCTCTGTCTCTCTCTCCCTCTCTCTTTTTCACTCTCTGTTTCCCTCTCTCTCCCTCTCTCTCTCTCACCCTCTCTTTCTCTCCCGCTCGTTCACTCTCTTTCTCTCCCTCTCGCTCACTCTCTGAGAGCAGAGTAAGCAGAAAAAAGGATCTGTTGCTGTTTTCATAAACATTTCTCCACCATTGCTTAGTCACTGTTCTTTCCCTATTCCATTTCTGCTCTCTTAATCTCATTTACAGTCTCCGTCGCTGTAATCCTTGAAATGGGCCCCCTACGCGTGGTAAAAAACTCCCACAACCCTCCAAATCATCTGAGAGCTGCTCCAATTAAATGCTAGCTACACTACAGACTCCTTATTCTACCTAATCAAACTCAAACTAGCAGCTTCTAAACTCAACCTGGGAAATATATGGATTAAACACTGAGTTTGCTATTCTGGACTCCAGTGTCTTCTACAATGTATACTGAACAAAAATATAAACACAACATGTAAAATTGTGATCCAATGTATCATGAGCTGAAATAAAACAAAACATTTCTCTCAAATTTTGTGCACAAATTGGTTAACATCCCTGTTACTGAGCATTTCTCATTGACAAGATAATTCATTAACCTGAAAGGTGTGGCATATCACAAAACTGATTAAACGTCATTATCATTACACAGGTGCACCTTGTGCTGGGGACAACAAAAGGCCATTCTAAAATGTGCAGTTGTGTCACACAACACAATGCCACAGATGTCTGAAGTTTTGAGGGAGCATGCAATTGCCATGCTGACTGCAGGAATGGACATCGCAGTTGTTGCCAGATAATTTTATGTTAATTTCTCTATCATAAGCTGCCTCCAACATTGTTTTAGAGAATTTGGCAGTAAATCCAACCGGCCTCACAACCGCAGACCATCAAGCCAGTTTGTGCAACAAACGCCGGTAGACTGAGATATTAGAAAGTTCTCACATACTGGCTGTTATCAATAACAAAGCATGCAGGGAACCGATCTGATCTTGATGTTTTACTTGCAAAGTGTTTTGTAATGTAAAAACAAGATAGCTTATCGTCACTCCTGTATGAGAAGAGAAGACTGGGAAGGGGGTCTTGACCCTGTGCGGCTCCTCCCTGGGCCGGCGTGGCAGTACAGTGGCCTCTGGTTACACAGTGAGTAATGGGCCACTGGTTTCTGTGCAGGGGGCTCAGTAATGTGCTGCTGGTAAAATCTGCACACAGTGTCACTTCCTGATCCTCTGTGGCCGCTGCCCACCACTGAGTGCCAGGACCACTTCCTTGCTTCCTGCCGGGATAATGGCTCCTCTGTCACTCATCCCACAATTAATTACTGGGCCTTCGCTCGTTAATAAAGGGCCATCCCACTGAGACACAGCACAGAGGAGAACAGTTGTGTTGGAGAGCACAGCAGCACATTGCTTGATCTCAGGGGTCCTCTGGGAAAGGCCAATATAACAATGTGTCTTTGAGATCTCACTAAGTATTAGGAGTCTCAGTGAGACAACCCCCCTGAGATCTCACTAAGTATTAGGGGTCTCAGTGAGACAACCCCCCCCTGAGATCTCACTAAGTATTAGGAGTCTCAGTGAGACAACCCCCCCCTGAGATCTCACTAAGTATTAGGAGTCTCAGTGAGACATCCCCCCTGAGATCTCACTAAGTATTAGGAGTCTCAGTGAGACATCCCCCCTGAGATCTCACTAAGTATTAGGAGTCTCAGTGAGACATTGCTCCTGAGATCTCACTAAGTATTAGGAGTCTCAGTGAGACTACCCCCCCTGAGATCTCACTAAGTATTAGGAGTCTCAGTGAGACAACCCCCCCCTGAGATCTCACTAAGTATTAGGAGTCTCAGTGAGACATCCCCCCTGAGATCTCACTAAGTATTAGGAGTCTCAGTGAGACATTGCTCCTGAGATCTCACTAAGTATTAGGAGTCTCAGTGAGACATTGCTCCTGAGATCTCACTAAGTATTAGGAGTCTCAGTGAGACTACCCCCCTGAGATCTCACTAAGTATTAGGAGTCTCAGTGAGACATCCCCCCTGAGCTCTCACTAAGTATTATGAGTCTCAGTGAGACATTGCTCCTGGGATCTCACTAAGTATTAGGAGTCTCAGTGAGACATTGCTCCTGGGATCTCACTAAGTATTAGGAGTCTCAGTGAGACATCGCCCCTGAGATCTCACTAAGTATTAGGAGTCTCGGTGAGACATTGCTCCTGAGATCTCACTAAGTATTAGGAGTCTCAGTGAGACATCGCCCCTGAGATCTCACTAAGTATTAGGAGTCTCAGTGAGACATTGCTCCTGGGATCTCACTAAGTATTAGGAGTCTCAGTGAGACATCCCCCCTGAGCTCTCACTAAGTATTAGGAGTCTCAGTGAGACATTGCTCCTGAGATCTCACTAAGTATTAGGAGTCTCAGTAAGACATTGCTCCTGAGCTCTCACTAAGTATTAGGAGTCTCAGTGAGACATTGCCCCTGAGCTGGTGGGGAGCTCCATTTAAGGCTAAATATCTGCATGGCGTTATTAACTGAGACTTCTAATGTGGGGGAAAATGTGAGACGGAGCAGGGAGCACAGTATCTATGTACCTGTCTGTCTGTTGGTCTCTGTGGCTGGCTGGCTGGCTAGCTGGCTGGCTGGCTGGCGGGGCCAGAAGATTATCCTCATATGGAAAATCGATTCCTACTTTGATCCTCAATTGAGGAGCAGAGGCTGAGAATATAAGAGCATCCTTGGTCGTGAACAACTCTGCTATCTCTTGGTTTAACAAACCAATTAACGTAGAAAAAAACAACCTTTCTCTCAAGCCTATTTAAAAACTCTGTATGCATGATTTGGACTACCAATAGGTCTGCAGCAGACTTCTATGTTAGATCTTTTTGAACCCATATCAGATTTCACAGATTCAAAACATTCCGCTCTCAGAAACCAAACAGTTAACTGGTGTTCATCCCCACAGGAATTATCTTTCCCACCCTAATGAACCTGGTGAAGGACCAGTAATGAGGGACCATCTATCCAATGTCAGTAGTAGTCATCATAACATCACTGAATACACTGACTAATGATGCCAGTTTATCTAAATGACAACACATTACTCAGGGCTTGAACATTCTAAACAGGTCTATATATACATCATAACAATTTTCTTCAATAGATAGGTGGGAAAGGTGTTTGTTTTTCATTTTTCATTTCCTGTGAGCCATACAGCCTTGTGGAGGATGGTGAGTTTGGACAGAGCTCAGCTATTGCTCTGATCCAGTCCTATCTCTCTCTGCACACTCCCAGGTTGAAGAAGGCCACTGTGCTGTGGATTATACAGTAGGATCTGGCTGGCTAGCGTGTCCAGTGCTTTGGGGGAGCAGCACATCTCCCCCCTACAGCCCACACCAGTGTCTCTCTGTCTGTTTGTCTGTTTGGAGTGCCCCCGCTGTTTCTCTGAAGCACCTCTCCAACCTAGGGCCAACACAGGGCCAACCTAGGGTCAACACAGGGCCAACCCAGGGCCAACCTAGGGCCAACACAGGGCCAACACAGGGCCAACCCAGGGCCAACCTAGGGCCAACCTAGGGCCAACACAGCCATGGTAGCACACTGGAGGACAGGGCTGCAGATGAGACACACTCCACTGAACACACACACACGCTCACACACACACACACACGCTCACACACACACACACACACACACACACACACACACACACACACGCACACACAGACACGCATACGCTCACACAGACACGCATACGCTCACAGACAGACACGCATATGCACACAGACACAGAGATAGAGACACTTCAAACCTGGACAATCAACACATTGATCACTGTACAGAAACACTATCAGTTGAATAATAGACTAAGAAGAAAAACTCTGGCAGCCAGCCGGCCCACATCAAAATGGTTTCTTCCCCCTGGCTTTACTTAACAGCAAATGACAGTGAACTTGTTGAATCGCAGCATACCAGTCCAAGCCTACTTCTAAAATCCTCCCATGATATGTGTGCTCCTTTGTGAATCAACCTTTGTTTCTCTGTGGGAGCAGAGGAAGAGGAGACTATCCTGGCCTGCTTCTCCAACATATTACCCCTCCAGTATCAACAGTGAATGAGTGACTCTTTTTCGCTGAGTAATTCCTTTTTTTCGGGGTGAAATAAGGAGATTTTCAATCGTAGCACTGGGGGGCAAGGAGTCTGGCGAGGCTGGGGGAGGCTGTGACGGGTAGGCCCTGCCCACCCTGCTGCCTCTGTCTGATAAGGCCAGATAAGGGATCTCTTTGATGTTCAGTTAAGCGTGAAATTCTAATGTGCCAAAAGCCGAAGGGTGCGTGTTTCCACCCCCCTGTTACAAAGGGACGCTGCTCCTCTTTTCTCTTAATATCCCTTCTCTCCCCTACCCCCAGTCACTCCTGAGCTTGGTTCTGAACAGCACTTCTCTTCACTACCCCCAGTCACTCCTGAGCTTGGTTCTGAACAGCACTTCTCTCCCCTACCCCCAGTCACTCCTGAGCTTGGTTCCGAACAGCACTTCTCTCCCCTACCCCCAGTCACTCCTGAGCTTGGTTCTGAACAGCACTTCTCTCCCCTACCCCCAGTCACTCCTGAGCTTGGTTCTGAACAGCACTTCTCTCCCCTACCCCCAGTCACTCCTGAGCTTGGTTCTGAACAGCACTTCTCTTCACTACCCCCAGTCACTCCTGAGCTTGGTTCCGAACAGTACTTCTCTCCCCTACCCCCAGTCACTCCTGAGCTTGGTTCTGAACAGCACTTCTCTTCACTACCCCCAGTCACTCCTGAGCTTGGTTCCGAACAGTACTTCTCTCCCCTACCCCCAGTCACTCCTGAGCTTGGTTCTGAACAGTACTTCTCTCCCCTACCCCCAGTCACTCCTGAGCTTGGTTCTGAACAGCACTTCTCTTCACTACCCCCAGTCACTCCTGAGCTTGGTTCCGAACAGTACTTCTCTTCACTACCCCCAGTCACTCCTGAGCTTGGTTCTGAACAGCACTTCTCTTCACTACCCCCAGTCACTCCTGAGCTTGGTTCGGAACAGCACTTCTCTCCACTACCCGCAGTCACTCCTGAGCTTGGTTCTGAACATCACTTGCTGAAAAACCCCCATTGCAGTAAAGTCTGAGCCTGGGCTTCTCAGCTGGTCTGTGGCGCAGTCAAGTGTGTAATCAATGTGTACTGAGAAGGGTAGGATTGATGCAAAGCCATTATGAGATGCAGCCTTTTGTAAGCCCAATTACTCTGGTGTCACTCTCTGTCACTAAACCATCATTTGGCCAAGTTGGATGGTTTAGTGCTCTCAGGGACATTGGGGAATGAGCAGAGACAGACACAGATTTTTATATAAAACATCAAATAACACACTGGACCAAATATTGTGAGGTACCATGGAGAGAAAAAAATCACACAGTACACTAGATTTCTGGAGTATCCTTTAGGGGTTCTTCAAATTTAAACTGTGGGGAATCTCTAAAAGTTCTTTGAAGAACCCCCTTTAATAGTTCCTCGAATAACCTTTCAGGTTCATTTTTTATTATTAATCAGCATAACAATAACAACAATAACACAATATTTTAGTTTTTAGTTTTTGTTTATAATGATTTTAGTGGAAAAGCAGAATTCAATTTGAAATATGAGGTAAACTCCCAGCAGAGCAAGTTCAATCAGTATATCCTCTGGCATGTTGATGTTAATGTGTTGATATCCTTCATATCCACAGCCAGAATGATTTTACAGTGCATGGTGATCGAACAGGTTTCCTGTTATATTCACTTTGAGGAGAATTCTTATACCACACTATAGCACAAGCTCCTTGTTATCCAAGTTTGCCCATCTTAAAGTGCCAGCATATAAACAAAAGGAAATTACATGAGCTCTTTTTAAATCGGAGAACAACATGTCTATGGTTCAATACGACAAAGAATGCCAAGTTTAGGACTGAATGGGACTTTGAGACCACTCCAAGAAGCTAGTTCCTGAACAGTGCAGAAAATGGGTCCCAGCAGTAGCTAGCTCCTGAACACTGCAGACAATGGGTCCCAGCAGTAGCTATCTCCTGAACACTGCAGACAATGGGTCCCAGCAGTAGCTATCTCCTGAACACTGCAGACAATGGGTCCCAGCAGTAGCTATCTCCTGAACACTGCAGACAATGGGTCCCAGCAGTAGCTAGCTCCTGAACACTGCAGACAATGGGTCCCAGCAGTAGCTATCTCCTGAACACTGCAGACAATGGGTCCCAGCAGTAGCTAGCTCCTGAACACTGCAGACAATGGGTCCCAGCAGTAGCTAGCTCCTGAACACTGCAGAAAATGGGTCCCAGCAGTAGCTAGCTCCTGAACACTGCAGATAATGGGTCCCAGCAGTAGCTAGCTCCTGAACACTGCAGATAATGGGTCCCAGCAGTAGCTAGCTCCTGAACAGTCAGACAATGGGTCCCAGCAGTAGCTAGCTCCTGAACACTGCAGAAAATGGGTCCCAGCAGTAGCTAGCTCCTGAACACTGCAGAAAATGGGTCCCAGCAGTAGCTAGCTCCTGAACACTGTAGAAAATGGGTCCCAGCAGTAGCTAGCTCCTGAACACTGCAGAAAATGGGTCCCAGCAGTAGCTGGCTTCTGAACAATGCAGACAATGAAAGAGTGTTGGGCCAGTAAACGGAAGGTTGCTGGATCGAATCCCCGAGCTGACAAGGTAAAAATCTGTCGTTCTGCCCCTGAGCAAGGCAATTAACCCACTGTTCCCCGGGCGCCGAAGACGTGGATGTTTATTAAAGCAGCCCCCCTCACACCTCTCTGGTACATTCAGTTAGGCAACTGACAAGGTATCCTAAATGATTCCAGCTGTAGTGAATCACACACACAACAATGGGATAGCTGTGTTAGATAATGGGGTCAGCCTGACCCAGGTTCACGGGGTCAGGACCAGGTTGGATTCTCCACGGGCTGTAAAGGACCGCATCGCTGAGATCCTGTGAATAACAGAACCAGGCAGGCAGCTCCAAGGACACACTTCCTGTCACCCTGGCGGTCTCACCCTGTGTGCAGTCTGCTGTGAGCTGGCTATTCATTATTGTCAGTCTACTGTGTGGGCAGTATAGTCTCTTACCTCCACGCTGCTGACTCGTCCCTCCTGGAAGGAGCACTCTGCCAGGTTGTTGGTGCAGATGTGGCGGTATTTACACCAGTTGCAGGGGAAGGGGCTGCTCACGCATGAGGTGCACCTGGGGAGAGAAGGGGGAGAGTGTGAGCTCTCAGATTAAACAGCCTGACTTTGACAAAAGGGATCCAATATGTCATCAAGCTCTGCTGCTTTGAAGCAGAAACAGGCTGGTAAGCCTGCAGGAACACTGGGCAAGGTTAGCATCATCTTCTAGCTGACTTTCAATTAGAAATGAGCAATTCATTAGAGCCCTAAAACGCTGTTTCAGCTGCAATCAAAATTATGATTCTGATGAGACAATGCATCCAAGGAGCATGAAACACCTGTGATGACTGACACTGTCTAACCATCAACTACTGACACTGTCTAACCATCAACTACTGACACTGTCTAACCATCAACTACTGACACTGTCTAACCATCAACTACTGACACTGTCTAACCATCAACTACTGACACTGTCTAACCATCAACTACTGACACTGTCTAACCATCAACTACTGACCCTGTCTAACCATCAACTACTGACCCTGTCTAACCATCAACTACTGACACTGTCTAACCATCAACTACTGACACTGTCTAACCCAACAACTACTGACACTGTCTAACCCAACAACTACTGACAATGTCCAACCATCAACTACTGACACTGTCTAACCCAACAACTACTGACACTGTCCAACCATCAACTACTGACCCGGTCTAACCATCAACTACTGACACTGTCTAACCATCAACTACTGACACTGTCTAACCATCAACTACTGACACTGTCTAACCATCAACTACTGACACTGTCTAACCATCAACTACTGACACTGTCTAACCATCAACTACTGACACTGTCTAACCATCAACTACTGACACTGTCTAACCATCAACTACTGACACTGTCCAACCATCAACTACTGACACTGTCCAACCATCAACTACTGACACTGTCTAACCATCAACTACTGACCCTGTCTAACCATCAACTACTGACCCTGTCTAACCATCAACTACTGACCCTGTCTAACCATCAACTACTGACCCTGTCTAACCATCAACTACTGACACTGTATAACCATCAACTACTGACACTGTCTAACCATCAACTACTGACACTGTCTAACCATCAACTACTGACATTGTCCAACCATCAACTACTGACACTGTCTAACCATCAACTACTGACACTGTCTAACCATCAACTACTGACACTGTCTAACCATCAACTACTGACACTGTCTAACCATCAACTACTGACACTGTCTAACCATCAACTACTGACCCTGTCTAACCATCAACTACTGACCCTGTCCAACCATCAACTACTGACACTGTCTAACCATCAACTACTGACACTGTCCAACCATCAACTACTGACCCTGTCTAACCATCAACTACTGACCCTGTCCAACCATCAACTACTGACCCTGTCCAACCATCAACTACTGACACTGTCCAACCATCAACTACTGACACTGTCTAACCATCAACTACTGACACTGTCTAACCATCAACTACTGACACTGTCCAACCATCAACTACTGACACTGTCTAACCATCAACTACTGACACTGTCTAACCATCAACTACTGACACTGTCTAACCATCAACTACTGACACTGTCTAACCATCAACTACTGACACTGTCTAACCATCAACTACTGACACTGTCCAACCATCAACTACTGACACTGTCTAACCATCAACTACTGACACTGTCTAACCTCAACGATAAGCAGCACAGGCTGAGGTCAGACTCTCAACACATTGGAGGACGACAGAATAACAGGCGATTTTCCTTCAACCCTCATTCCACTCTCATTCTGACCCTGTCTGCATTCCCCTCCACCCCGTCACCCCTCCACCCCTCCGCTCTGAAGCTGTTTGCATTCTGAGCAGCGTGAGGCACCTGTACTTTGTCCCATACTAATCATATCCTTCCCCTGGAGGTTCAAATCCCCTTCGGAGGGTCTCAGCAGTCTGCTCATACTCACTCCTATGCTACACTGTACTGTATAATCTCTGACAGCAGAATGCTGAGCTGCTGCCTCCCTGTTGGTGGGGGAATAACAAAAAGCATTTCAGAGGCAAGCCACATATACACCTGGAGAATAATACCAAAGCATTTTTTATCCGGCAGGCTGGCTATACGTTGGCCATGTTAATACGATGTTTTGAGTCAGTGTATTCATGGAGATTTGCAACGCCTGCTCCAGACATATAGTACACATTTTATATTTGACATTTGAGTCATTTAGTAGACTCTCTTATCCACAGTGATTTACAGTTAGCGTGTTCATCTTAACCACATATCACAGGCATAGAAAGTACATTTTTCCTCAATAAAGTAGCTGTTAGTAGAGTCAGTACACCTAACTTATGGTTAGGGAATGTTAATGCCCGCTTTAATAGGAGAGCTATGAGTATCGCAGGCTGTAGGCTGCATGGTACAGTGCTGTCTTCCACTGCAGGAGGACGAGATCTACTGTAGATACTGTGTGTAGATCAGCATGTCTTGACTGAAATATGCAATATGCTGCATCGGGGGTAAAAACTCCATCAATTCACTTTGGTCTAATTTTAGTGAAGCCTGAGAAACACAGCACAGCCAAAACCTGAACCACTAATGAAGGGAGTATCCTTCCTAACATCATTGCTTGGAAGTCGACTCAGTAGCCTATTGGACTGGTGTGTGCGGAAACCAGTGTTAACATTGGCTAGTTGGAGCTTGTTTCTGAGTGACAAAATGTGTCGATCTGACAGGGTTTCTACCAAATGTGAATGCCTTTGGAGAATCAGGTAAATAATGAAGACAGGAAGGGGAGAACTGGGAGGTGTTGCTGGGGTGACATGAGACAATTCAAAAGGTATCCCAGAGATTTCATAATGTCTTACAAAATATAGCCTTTGTTCTGAAATGCCTAAAATGCCAGGGGGTGATTTGGTAAAAGTGTATAATCAGTCAGACCCTAGTTTCAGAGCTAACGTCCTTCACATTTACAGGTGGCCATTATTCCAGAAGATGGGAAGCAGCTCTTACGGCTGGGTTGCTAAATCATTTTTTTGAGAAGAAAATGGGTGCCAACGTAGCAGGGCTGGGGTGAGTGAGCGCTGTCCGCCAGCAAACACCAGAGGGGGAAACAATTCAAGGGCTAAATGGTCCCACAGGGCTTTAGTGAAAAGAGGAAATCTGGCATAGGCTTCAGGCAGACCGCTCTGGCAAGGTAGGCCTCTGCTAGGTTGCTATGGCAACTGGCGAGCCCTGCATGGATTATGTTGCCCTGCTTCCTTACACTAGAGAATTCATTGTTGTGTATGCATTCTGTCAGCCGACAAGGACATGTTATTCTCTGACATAAAAACCCATTCATTTAGCTGCAAACATTTTTTTTTTTGCATGATTGGATGTGATGAAGAGTGAAGTTGCCAGACCACCGATACGTCTTTGCTTTTTCTGTGTTAACGTCTTCATCTTAAACTGTGAGGCGTCATGCTAATTTAAAAACAATGGCAATATACACAATATTCAGAATGATACTCCATGACATACACTCCTCCATGTTGAGAAAAATAAACTCTCACACCCACGCCATCGACTCAGTGCTGAAGTGCAAATGCGCACATATGCCAGTAAAACGGCGTTGCTCCACAAACAGAACAGAAGAAAGACGAGACCTTGGCATGGAGCTCCGTGCTGAAGCTGAAGCCAGCAAGAGGCTCTGAGCAAGGGGCTCTGACTGATCCTCGGAGAGATGTAGTCCCATTGTTCTGCCTCAGCAAAGCTGTGGTCTGGATGTCTGCCTGGACCTGCACTACCCTGCCCTGCCCTGCCTGGACCCTACCCTGCCTTGACCCTACCCTGCCGGGCCCCTACCCTGCCGGGCCCCTACCCTGCCGGGCCCCTACCCTGCATGAGACTGCTGCTGCTACTGTTATAGACCAGGGTCATCTCAAATCATATTAGCTAGCAACATCTGGCCAGCCTGTCCTGGATGTTATCTGGTCCTGTGTCCAGTGGTCGTATGATGGATAACATGGAAAGTGGAAGAGGACATAGCAGTGTCACTAGCAGTGGTGGAAAAAGTACCCAATTGTCATATTTGAGTAAAAGTCAAAGTATTTGGTTTTAAATAAAGTTAAGTATCAAAAGTAAATGTTATTGCTAAAATAGTTAAAATAAAAGTATAAATCATTTAAAATTCCTTATTTTAAGAAAACCAGACGGCACCCTTTTTAAAATGTATTTTTACTGATAGCCAGGGGCACGCTCCAACACTCAGACATCATTTGCAAACGAAGCATGTGTTTAGTGATGATTCCAAGATGGCGTAGCAGTCGGACGTGTGTTGTGTTTGTCTTTGTCTTATCCCGTGTAAATAGCTGTTTTTTTTCTTTTTTTCTCGTATACATTTTAATCTCACTTTCTATCTACGAACTAAATATACTTTCCTGCAACCCGCCTCACCCAATGTGGTACGGATCTGCTATTTTTATTCCTTATAACTGGAACCTCCATCAGGAGCTAGTCAGCTAACTAGCCTTTGTTAGCCACAGCTAGCGGTCTTCACCTTTAGCTTGGACACCGCCAGCTTTTGCTCGGACAATACATGCCAGTCTTCACAATATCAACACAGAGCATATCGGACTGCTTCTCTCTACCACATCACCGGATTCCTGCCGCTCTGGATCATTACACCGGATCATCGCAGCTAGCTAGCTGCTACCGAATGGCTACTGTTAGCTAACGCCTCTGTCCGAAGCAAGCACCAGTTAGCCTGAGCTAGGCCCATATACCAGCTAATTCTAGGGCTACAATACCTCTTTTGCCAATTGGCCTGGACCCTTTATTGTCGACACGGAACCACGCCGATCCATCACGACTGTTCTGCCGACGTAATTTACATTTACATTTAAGTAATTTAGCAGACGCTCTTATCCAGAGCGACTTACAAATTGGAAAGTTCATACATATTCATCCTGGTCCCCCCGTGGGAATTGAACCCACAACCCTGGCGTTGCAAGCGCCATGCTCTACCAACTGAGCCACACGTTCATAATCGCCCGATGTGGTCTCAACAGGGTCTCATTGTGATGTCGCCGAAGACCCATCTTCTTGCCCCGGCCCACTAGCTTTCTAAATACCGTGTCTTCCGCTCGCCTAGTGTAGTACTGACTACTGAACGGCTCCTTGACTCACCTATGGCTATTCTTTGGACCCTATGATCACTCGGCTAAACAGCTGATGCCCCTGGACTGTTTAAATAACACGGTACCTCATTTTGTTATCTGTCGGTCCCAGCCTCGAACTCAGGTCCTGTATGTACCTAACTGACCCGCTCTGCCATTCATCGCCATTTACCCGTTGTTGCTTTATGCATCTCTCTCTCTAATGTCAATATGCCTACTGTTGTCTCGGCTAGTTCTTATTGTTTTATTTCACTGTAGAGCCCTCAGTCCCGCTCACCTTGCCTTAGATAGCTCTTTTGTCCCACCCCCCACACATGCAGAGACCTCACCTGGCTTAACTGGTGCCACCAGAGACGAAACCTCTCTCATCGTCACTCAACGCATAGGTTTACCTCCACTGTACTCACATCCTACCATACCCTTGCCTGTACATTATGCCCTGAATCTATCCTACCACGCCCAGAAATATGCTCCTTTTATTCTCTGTTCCCAACGCACAAAACGACCAGTTCTTATAGCCTTTAGACGTACCCTTATCCTACTCCTCCTCTGTTCCTCTGGTGTTGTAGAGGTTAACCCAGGCCCTGTAGTCCCCAGTACCACACCTATTCCCCAGGCGCTATCATTTGTTGACTTCTGTAACCGTGAAAGCCTTGGTTTCATGCATGTTAACATCAGAAGCCTCCTCCCTAAGTTGGTTTGATTCCCTGCTTTAGCACACTCCGCCAACCCTGATGTCCTAGCCGTGTCTGAATGCTGGCTTAGGAAGGCCACCAAAAATTCAGAAATTTCCATCCCCAACTACAACATTTTCCACTAAGATAGAACTGCCAAAGGGGGCAGAGTCGCAATATACTGCAGAGATCTGTCATGCTATCCAGGTCTGTACCCAAGCAGTTCGAGCTTCTACTTTTAAAAAGCCACCTTTCCAGAAATAGGTCTCTCACTGAAACCGCTTGTTACAGACCCCCTCAGCCCCCAGCTGTACCCTGGACTCCATATGTGAATTGATTGCCTCCCATTTATCTTCAGAGTTCGTACTGTCATGTGACCTAAACTGGGATATGCTCAACACCCTGGCCGTCCTACAATCTAGGGTAGATGCCATCAATCTCACACAAATTATCAAGGAACCTACCAGGTACAACCCTAAATCTGTAAACGCGGGCACCCTCATAGATATCATCCTGACCAACTAAATACACCTCTGCTGTCTTCAACCAGGGTCTCAGTGATCACTGCCTCATTGCCTGCATCAGTATTGGGTCTGCGGTCAAACGACCAGCCCTCATCAGTGTCAAACGCTCCCTAAAACACTTCAGCGAGCAGGCCTTTCTAATCGACCTGGCCCGGGTATCCTGGAAGGACATTGACCTCACCCCGTCACTAGAGGATGCCTGGTTATTCTTCAAAAGTGCTTTCCTCACCATCTTAAATAACCATGCCCCATTCAAAAAATGTAGAACTAAGAACATATATAGCCCTTGGTTCACTCCAGACTTGACTGGTCTTGACCAGCACAAAAACATTCTGTGGAGTACTGCATTAGCATCGAATAGCCCCCGCGATATGCAACTTTTCAGGGAAGTTAGGAACCAATATACACAGTCAGTTAGGAAAGCAAAGGCTAGCTCTTTCAAACAAAAATGTGCATCCCGTAGCACAAATTGTAAAAAGTTTCGGGACACTGTAAAGTCCATGGAGAATAAGAGCACCTCCTCCCAGCTGCCCGCTACTTAAGTACTTTACACCACTGGTTACTAGACGTGTACACTGCATGATCACCATTTCTCATTAGGTTTGTTGTTGTATTTCTCTGTCCCCAGTACCTTCCATTTCTCTGTCCCGTTTACCTGTCCATTTCTCTGTCCCCAGTACCTTCCATTTCTCTGTCCCTTCTTCCTGTCCATTTCTCTGTCCCCAGTACCTTCCATTTCTCTGTCCCTTCTTCCTGTCCATTTCTCTGTCCCGTTTACCTGTCCATTTCTCTGTCTCGTTTACCTGTCCATTTCTCTGTCCCCAGTACCTTCCATTTCTCTGTCCCTTCTTCCTGTCCATTTCTCTGTCCCGTTTACCTGTCCATTTCTCTGTCCCCAGTACCTTCCATTTCTCTGTCCCGTTTACCTGTCCATTTCTCTGTCCCCAGTACCTTCCATTTCTCTGTCCCTTCTTCCTGTCCATTTCTCTGTCCCGTTTACCTGTCCATTTCTCTGTCCCCAGTACCTTCCATTTCTCTGTCCCTTGTTCCTGTCCATTTCTCTGTCCCTTCTTCCTGTCCATTTCTCTGTCCCGTTTACCTGTCCATTTCTCTGTCCCCAGTACCTTCCATTTCTCTGTCCCTTCTTCCTGTCCATTTCTCTGTCCCTTCTTCCTGTCCATTTCTCTGTACCTTCTTCCTGTCCATTTCTCTGTCTCGTGTACCTGTCCATTTCTCTGTCCCTTCTTCCTGTCCATTTCTCTGTCTCGTGTACCTGTCCATTTCTCTGTCTCGTGTACCTGTCCATTTCTCTGTCTCGTGTACCTGTCCATTTCTCTGTCTCGTGTACCTGTCCATTTCTCTGTCTCGTGTACCTGTCCATTTCTCTGTCCCTTCTACCTGTCTATGTCTCTGTACCGGTTTCTGAAACTCATTGAAAATATTGACAATAAACATGACTTTATGCCATCTATTTTCATAGCATCATTTAAACAACTTGACAAGGAGCAAACGCATGACGACATCCACGTTCCAAACACAGTGCACCTGTTATCTGTCAAGCCTCTCTTCTACACTGAGGTGGCTACACAGCCCGGTAGAAATCATCAAAGAATTTCAAGTGACGGACAGAACCAATCAATATGTTACTTCACTGAAAGCTCCTCTGTTTTTCCTCTCGTCCTCAGAGAGATGAGAGATCATGGTAGATAGATACTTACGACTGGAGCACGCTGCAGTTGTAGTAGATGAAGTCAGTGGTGATGAATTTGTGCCCTGTCTCCTTGGACTTCAGGGAAAGCTTTAGCACTCTCTTGTCCCCTGGAATAAAGAGAAGACTCACAGTAAACCAGACAGCCTAGAGGCTCTGAAACCATTATCAGTCCCATTCCAGGTGCTATACCCCAGAAAAATAATGTTCTTCTGTCTAATTCAATAATGTAGATGTTGATAAAAATGTCTGATTGCTCCTGTCTTTTATCTACCATTTCCATTAGCAAGAGAAGTGCACTTATGGTCCAAAACAGAACCCTACAAACAGGCCACATCTCTGCTGCTAGTCCAATTATACCTGTAGGCTTGACTTCAAGATAATTGGCAAAACATTTCCAGTGGACTTTCAATAACTGCTACTAATGGAACAAAAAATGAGCTACTGCACTTTTCAGGTTCCCATCCATCAGTCCATCCGGTAAGAGCGTTCGGTTGTTTTTCCTAATTTTTTGAAAACACATTAAGGCCCATGTTCACATGGCTCCTCCGAACAACTACAACCTGGTGTATTTCAGACACATTGCAGCTGTCGTCACCACTAGTTGACATAATACAACCCACAAAGCTGTATGGAACGATAGAGCTAATTTCACACATAGTGATAAATATGATCATCAGAAAATAGAAACATATTATCACTCAATATCTAGCACATTATTTTATAACACTGAATGTGAACTAGATTTATATTAGTCTCTGATAGAAGCCTTACCGTATCCCTGTGTGAGGGAGGGGACATCTCTGAGGGAGGGGGACATACAGAGGACCTGCCCCTTGGCCAGTACCTCCCCTGGGCTCTCTGTCAGCTCCTCAAACACACATGTCACCCCGGCTGACAGGCTGGGCACGTTGATCACTCTCACACTCAGCTGGAGGGAGGAGAGAGAGAGAAAGAGGGAGGGTGAGAGAGAGAGAGAGAGAAAGGGAGGGAGGGAGAGAGAGAGGGAGGAAGAGAAAGAGAGAGCGAGAGTGGGGGAGAGAGGGAGGGAGAGAGAGGCAGTATATTATTTGACAGTTGGAGTCATCCCTCTGCGTATCCTAAACCAGAAATCTGCAATGACAGGTTAATAATAAGCTAGCTCCATATTGGTCATGTTGTGATTAGCTAGCGTCGTGTTGCGATTAGCTAGTGTCATGTTGTGATTAGCTAGCATAGTGTTGTGATTAGCTAGCATAGTGTTGTGATTAGCGAGCGTCGTGTTGTGATTAGCGAGTTTCGTGATGTGATTAGCGAGCGTCGTGTTGTGATTAGCGAGCATAGTGTTGTGATTAGCGAGCGTCGTGTTGTGATTAGCGAGTTTCGTGTTGTGATTAGCGAGCATCGTGTTGTGATTAGCTGGTGTCATGTTGTGATTAAATAGCATCGTGTTGTGATTAAATAGCATCGTGTTGTGATTAAATAGCGTTGTGTTGTGATTAAATAGCGTTGTGTTGTGATTAAATAGCGTTGTGTTTAGCTAGCGCCGTGCAGTGATAAGCTACCGTCGTGTTTTTCTCTTGTGTGAACAGTTTTTTATTTTTTTACAGCCTGTAATTACCTGAGTGGACGTAGAGGTCACAGATATGTTGTTAGGTGTGACACTAATGTCCACACAGTGATCTAGCTCTGTGTTGAAATGCTGCGGCTCGGCCCACTTCTCACAGGCCTCCTGTCTGGAACACCTGGGAGGAAACACAATGAGGTCAGGGGTCAATAATGATCACAACATTACATGCTGTTCTACTACTTAAATGTCAGCTCAATACAGTACACAGCCGTATTACTGGGCAACATTCAGCTCAGTACAGTACACAGCCGTATTACCGGGCAACATTCAGCTCAGTACAGTACACAGCCGTATTACCGGGCAACATTCAGCTCAGTACAGTACACAGCCGTATTACCGGGCAACATTCAGCTCAGTACAGTACACAGCCGTATTACCGGGTAACATTCAGCTCAGTAAAGTACACAGCCGTATTACCGGGCAACATTCAGCTCAATACAGTACACAGCCGTATTACTGGGCAACATTCAGCTCAGTACAGTACACAGCCGTATTACCGGGCAACATTCAGCTCAGTACAGTACACAGCCGTATTACCGGGCAACATTCAGCTCAGTACAGTACACAGCCGTATTACCGGGCAACATTCAGCTCAGTACAGTACACAGCCGTATTACCGGGTAACATTCAGCTCAGTACAGTACACAGCCGTATTACTGGGCAACATTCAGCTCAGTACAGTACACAGCCGTATTACCGGGTAACATTCAGCTCAGTACAGTACACAGCCGTATTACAGGGCAACATTCAGCTCAGTACAGTACACAGCCGTATTACTGGGTAACATTCAGCTCAGTACAGTACACAGCCGTATTACTGGGTAACATTCAGCCCAGTACAGTACACAGCCGTATTACCGGGCAACATTCAGCTCAGTACAGTACACAGCCGTATTACTGGGCAACATTCAGCTCAGTACAGTACACAGCCGTATTACCGGGTAACATTCAGCTCAGTACAGTACACAGCCGTATTACTGGGCAACATTCAGCTCAGTACAGTACACAGCCGTATTACTGGGTAAAAATCCATGCACTCCATTGTCCAACAGAGCACTGGGAATCTGGGACAAATCCATAACTTCAGGAATAAGGTGTAACAAATGACTGAGTTGGCCTCAGTGAGCAGGTTGGGTATGAGCAGAAGCACACAAATGATACCAGTGTATATCATGAACCCACATTTAGGAAAATATATGAAAATATTTTAAAAAGTACTACATTTGAAATATGCTGAGCCAAGCTGAGCCAAGCTGAGTTCAAAGTTGTTTTTGTAACCAACTTCCCGATTGTCAAGCTTAATGCTGCATAGCAGAAACTTTTATTCTGATAATTGACCCATCGGGGTCTGGATAATACAGTTGATGTCGGATGTTTACATACACCTTAGCCAAATACATTTAAACTCAGTTTTTCACAATTCCTGACATTTAATTCTAGTAAAAATTCCTTGCCTTAGGTCAGTTAGGATCACCACTTTATTTTAAGAATGTGAAATGTCAGAATAATAGAAGAGAGAATGACTTATTTCAGCTTTTATTTCTTTCATCACATTCCCAGTGGGTCAGAAGTGTACATACACTCAATTAGTATTTGGTAGCATCGCCTTTAAATTGTTTAACTTTGATCAAACGTTTTGGGAAGCCTTCCACAAGCTTCCCACAATAAGTTGGGTGAATTTTGGCCCATTCCTCCTGACAGAGCTGGTGTAACTGAGTCAGGTTTGTAGGCCTCCTTACTCGCACACGCTCTTTCAGTTCAGCCGACAAATTTTCTAAAGGATTGAGGTCAGGGCTTTGTGATGGCCACTCCAAGACCTTGACTTTGTTGTCCTTAAGCCATTTTGCCTCAACTTTGGAAGTTTGCATGGGGTCATTGTCCAATTGGAAGACCCATTTGCGACCAAGCTTTAACTTCCTGACTGATGTCTTGAGATGTTGCTTCAATGAATCCCCATAATTTTCCTCCCTCATGATGACATTTATTTTGTGAAGTGCACCAGTCCCTCCTGCAGCAAAGCAACCCCACAACATGATGCTGCCACCCCCGTGCGTCACGGTTGGGATGGTGTTCTTCGGCTTGCACGCCTCCCCCTTTTCCCTCCAAACATAACGATGGTCATTATGGCCAAACAGTTCTATTTTTGTTTCATCAGACCAGAGGACATTTCTCCAAAAAGTACAATCTTTGTCCCCATGTGCAGTTGCAAACCATAGTCTGGCTTTTTTATGGCGGTTTTGAAGCAGTGGCTTCTTCCTTGCTGAGCGGCCTTTCAGGTTACGACTCTTTTCACTGTGGATATAGATACTTTTGTACCTGTTTCCTCCAGCATCTTCACAAGGTCCTTTGCTGTTGTTCTGGGATTGATTTGCACTTTTCGCACCAAAGTACGTTCATCTCTTGGAAACAGAATGCGTCTCCTTCCTGAGCGGTATGACGGCTGCATGGTCCCATTGTAACGGTCCTGACCTGTTTTATGTTGTTTTGTATGTGTTTAGGTCAGGGCATGTGTTTTGGGTGGGCAGTCTATGTTATCTGTTTCTATGTTGGTTTTGGTTGCCTGGTATGGCTCTTAATTAGAGGCAGGTGTTTTGCGTTCTCCTCTAATTAAGAGTCATATTTAGGTAGGGTGTTCTCACTGTTTGTTTGTGGGTGATTGTCTCCTGCGTCTGTGTCGATGTTACACCATACGGGAATGTTTCGGTTTGTTCGTGCGTTTATGTAGTCTGTTCCTGTGTCAGCATGCTTCGTGTATTTGTAAGTTCGTTTGTTCAGGTCTGTCTACATCGTTTTGTTATTTTGTTAGTTATATCAAGTATAGTTCGTTTTCGTCTTTGTCTGTTTTGTTTATTTAATAAATCATCATGTATTCACAACCCGCTGCGCCTTGGCTCGATCACTACTCCACCTCTTCTTATGAAGAGAGAGAGGAACGCCGTTACAGAATCACCCACCATTCCAGAGCCAAGCAGCGGAGTAATTGGAGTAAGGGACAGGAAAACAAGGATTTCTGGACTTGGGAGCAGATATTGAATGGAGAAGGTCCCTGGGCTAAGGCAGGAGAGAATCGCCGCTCTCAGGAAGAGAGGGAGGCAGCTAAAGCCCAGGAGCGGTGGTTTGAGGAGGCAGCAAGGAGACGTGGCTGGAAGCCCGAAAAGCCATGGGAGCAGCTGGAGGCACTGGGGAGAGCAGAGGCTACCGGAGAGAGGAACCGGAGCTATGAGGGAACGCGTCTGGCACGGAAGCCCAAAAAGCCCGTAAGTAATTCCCAAAAATTTCTTGGGGGGGGACTAGGAGGTAGTGGGCCAAGGGCAGGTAGGAGACCTGCGCCCACTTCCCAGGCTTACCGTGGAGAGCGGGAGTACGGGCAGGCGCCGTGTTACGCAGTAGAGCGCACGGTGTCTCCTGTACGAGTGCATAGCCCAGTGCGGGTTATTCCACCTCCCCGCACTGGTAGGGCTAGATTGGGTATTGAGCCAGGTGTCATGAGGCCGGCTCAACGCGTCTGGTCTCCAGTGCGTCTCCTCGGGCCGGCATACATGGCACCGGCCTTACGCATGGTTTCCCCGGTTCGCCTACATAGGCCTGTGCGGGTTATTCCACCTCCCCGCACTGGTCGGGCGACCGGGAGCATTCAACCAGGTAAGGTTGGGCAGGCTCAATGCTCAAGAGTGCCAGTACGCCTCCACGGTCCGGTATTTCCGGCACCACCTCCCCGCCCCAGCCTAGTACCTACAGTGCCTACACTACGCACTAGGCTATCAGTGCGTCTCCTGAGCCCAGTTCCTCCTCCACGCACTCTCTCTGTAGTGCGTGTATCCAGTTCGGTGCCTCCAGTTCCGGCACCACGCACTAAGCCTCCTGTGCGTCTCCAGAGCCCTGAACACACTGTATCTTCTCCCCCTACTAATCCTGATGTGCTTGTCCTCAGCCCGGTGTCACCAGTGCCGGTACCTCGCATCAGGGATAGAGTAGGCTTTGAGAGTACAGTGTGCCCTGTCCCTGCTCCCCGCACTAGTAGGAAGGTGCTTATCCTTAGCACGGTGCCTCCAGTTCCGGCACCACGCACCAGGTCTACAGTGCGCCGTATCCGGCCAGAGCCATCCGTCTCCCCAGCGCCATCTGAGCCATCCGTCTCCCCAGCGCCATCTGAGCCATCCGTCTCCCCAGCGCCGTCTGAGCCATCCGTCTGCCATGAGCCTGCAAAGCCGCCCGTCTGCCATGAGCCTGCAAAGCCGCCCGTCTGCCATGAGCCTGCAAAGCCGCCCGTCTGCCATGAGCCTGCAAAGCCGCCCGTCTGCCATGAGCCTACAGAGCCGTCCGCCAGACAGGAGCCGCTAGAGCCGTCCGCCAGACAGGAGCCGCTAGAGCCGTCCGCCAGACAGGAGCCGCTAGAGCCGTCCGCCAGACAGGAGCCGCTAGAGCCGTCCGCCAGACAGGATCTGCCAGAGCCGTCCGCCAGACAGGATCTGCCAGAGCCGTCCGCCAGACAGGATCTGCCAGAGCCGTCCGCCAGACAGGATCTGCCAGAGCCGTCCGCCAGACAGGATCTGCCAGAGCCGCCAACCAGACAGGATCTGCCAGAGCCGCCAACCAGACAGGATCTGCCAGAGCCGCCAACCAGACAGGATCTGCCAGAGCCGCCAACCAGACAGGATCTGCCAGAGCCGCCAACCAGACAGGATCTGCCAGAGCCGCCAACCAGACAGGATCTGCCAGAGCCGCCAACCAGACAGGATCTGCCAGAGCCGCCAACCAGACAGGATCTGCCAGAGCCGCCAACCAGACAGGATCTGCCAGAGCCGCCAGCGAGCCATGAGCAGCCAGAGCCGCCAGCGAGCCATGAGCAGCCAGAGCCGTCAGAGAGCCATGAGCGTCGAGAGCCGTCAGAGAGCCATGAGCGTCGAGAGCCGTCAGCCCGCCATGAGCGTCGAGAGCCGTCAGCCCGCCATGAGCGTCGAGAGCCGTCAGCCCGCCATGAGCGTCGAGAGCCGTCAGCCCGCCATGAGCGTCGAGAGCCGTCAGCCCGCCATGAGCGTCGAGAGCCGTCAGCCCGCCATGAGCGTCGAGAGCCGTCAGCCCGCCATGAGCGTCGAGAGCCGTCAGCCCGCCATGAGCGTCGAGAGCCGTCAGCCTGCATAGACCTGCCAGAGTCCCTCAGCCAGGATCTGCCAGAGTATATCAGCCGGGACCTGCCCCTTGTCCCGGTGTTGCCCCTTGTCCCGGTGCTGCCCCTTGTCCCGGTGCTGCCCCTTGTCCCGGTGCTGCCCCTTGTCCCGGTGCTGCCCCTTGTCCCGGTGCTGCCCCTTGTCCCGGTGCTGCCCCTTGTCCCGGTGCTGCCCCTTATCCTGGTGCTGCCCCTTATCCTGGTGCTGCCCCTTGTCCCGGTGCTGCCCCTTGTCCCGGTGCTGCCCCTTGTCCCGGTGCTGCCCCTTGTCCCGGTGCTGCCCCTTGTCCCGGTGCTGCCCCTTCTCCTGGTGCTGGCCGTTTATTTAGGGGATGTGAGTTTTAGGGTGGTCATTGGGAGGGGAAGACAGAAACGGGGAGTGACTATGGTGGTGTGGGGACAGCGTCCAGAGCCGGAGCCACCACCGTGGTCAACTGCCCACCCAGACCCTCCCCTGGACTTTGTGCTGGTGCGCCCGGCGTTCGCACCTTGAGGGGGGGGTTCTGTAACGGTCCTGACCTGTTTTATGTTGTTTTTGTATGTGTTTAGGTTAGGGCATGTGTTTTGGGTGGGCAGTCTATGTTATCTGTTTCTATGTTGGTTTTGGTTGCCTGGTATGGCTCTTAATTAGAGGCAGGTGTTTTGCGTTCTCCTCTAATTAAGAGTCATATTTAGGTAGGGTGTTCTCACTGTTTGTTTGTGGGTGATTGTCTCCTGTGTCTGTGTCGATGTTACACCATACGGGAATGTTTCGGTTTGTTCGTGCGTTTATGTAGTCTGTTCCTGTGTCAGCGTGCTTCGTGTATTTGTAAATTCGTTTGTTCAGGTCTGTCTACATCGTTTTGTTATTTTGTTAGTTATATCAAGTATAGTTCGTTTTCGTCTTTGTCTGTTTTGTTTATTTAATAAATCATCATGTATTCACAACCCGCTGCGCCTTGGCTCGATCACTACTCCACCTCTTCTTATGAAGAGAGAGAGGAACGCCGTTACACCCATGGTGTTTATACTTGCGTACTATTGTTTGTACAGATGAACGTGGTACCTTCAGGCGTTTGGAAATTGCTACCAAGGATGAACCAAATCTGTCTGATTTCTTTTGATTTTCCAATGATGTCAAGCAAAGAGGCACTGAGTTTGAAGGTAGGCCTTGAAATACATCCACAGGTACACCTCCAATTGACTCAAACGATGTCAAATAGCCTATCAGAAGCTTCTAAAGCCATGACATAATTTTCTTGAATTTTCCAAACTGTTTAAATCACAGTCAACTCAGTGTATGTAAACTTCTGACCCACTGGATTTGTGATACAGTGAAATAACCTGTCTGTAAACAATAGTTGGAAAACTTACTTGTGTCATGCACAAAGTAGATGTCCTAACCGACTTGCCAAAACTATAGTTTGTTAACAAGACATTTGTGGAGTGGTTGAAAAACAAGTTTAAATGACTCCAACCTAAGTGTATGTAAACTTCCGACTTCAACTGTATATAATAATAATATATGCCGTTTAGCAGACGATTTTTGTCATGTCTGCTCCCGCTCTGATTGTTTTTTGTCTTTATTTTCTTGTATGCTGACGCTGTTCCTGTTCGTTATTTATTAAATGATTTACTCCCCATACCTGTTTCGTCTCTCCAGCGTCATTCCATGTGACAGATTTTATCCAAAGCGACTTACAGTCGTCCGTGCATACATTTACCTACGGGTGGCCCCGGGAATCGAACCCACGTGCCATGCTCTACCAACTGAGCCATACAGGACCACATGGATTATTGGAAACAATTGTTTCATGTATTCCTATTGAAGCCAGAACATCTCAGGTTAATGATCAGGTTAATGCCACATAGCAGCCATTCTCTCTCTCATTGCGGTTTTATTTTAACCTCTCTGCGAGTAAGGCTAGTTTCCTGAATTTCTGCCTGTCTGACGTGCCCAAAGTAAACTTCCTGTTACTCAGGCCCAGAAGCTAGGATATATATATATAATTGGTAGAATTGGATAGAAAGCACTCTGAAGTTTCTAAAACTGTTAACATAATGTCTGTGAGTATAACATAATTGATATAATAGGGGAAAACCCAAGCAGAATTCACCCGGAATTGTTTTTGGAGCTCAGAATGACTTCCAATGCAATGCTATTGAAAGACCAAATTTCTGCCTCCCAGATTGCAGTTCCTATGGCTTCCAGTAGATGTCAACAGTCTTTATACAAGGTTTTAGGCTTGTTTTTTTGAAAAATGAAGATGTATTTGTAGTTGTTCAAAGTTGAGTGCCGGGGCAAAAGTAGTCTTCTTGCGTGTGTGAACGTGGGCGCGCTCTTCCTTCTTTTCCTTTGCTATTGAACATAGTAACCTCCGTCTGAAATATTATTGTTTATTTAGATATTAGACAACCTGAGGATTAATAAAAAACATTGTTTAACTCGTTTGGATGAACTTTGCTGGTAACTTTTTGGAATCTTTGGTATGCATGTTGAAGGACTGGATTATTTAATTCAATGGTGCCAACTAAATGGCAATTTTCGGATATAAAGAAGAACTTTATCGAACAAAACGACCATTCATTATGTAGCTGGGACCCTTGGGATTGCAAACAGAGGAAGATATTCAAAAGTAAGTGATTTATTTTATCACTATTTGTTATTTCGTGACGCCTATGCTGGTTTGGAAAATATGCTAATGTCAGGTGCTGTCCTTAGACAATCGAATGCTATGCTTTCGCCGTAAAGCCTTTTTGAAATCTGTCAATGCAGTTCGATTACCAAGAGTCTAAGCTAAAGAATCATGTATGACACTTGTATTTTCACGAATGTTTAATATTACGATTTTGTATTTTGAATTTGGCACGCTCCGATTTCATCGGATGTTGTGGAATTTGATCCCGCTAGCGGGATCTCCGCTCGAAGGGGTTTTAAACCTGCTATTTTCTGCTGTGGAAGAAAATGTCTTATTTTTCTCCAAACAGATTCTAAGGAGCAGCCTGATATTAAAACATTTATAACAGCAACACATTTGTTAGACATGGCGTTACTGTCAGTGTAGTGGTTAAAGGGGCGATCTGCATTTCGCTACATTCATTTATTAACTTATAAACCAATTATATAAACCCATTGAATCTTGAAGAATATAAATTGCAAATGCCTCATGAGCTTAGTTTAACTGTCGTACCCCATCAGAACCCAAAATATAAGCTTGTTTTACTCCAATGATTGTAAACAATGTAAATGTAAACAAGCACTGTAGAGACTCAAATATATCATTTTGATATCATGGATGGTCAGTCCTTTCATCAATAGCTCTGTTTATGAATTTCAGAATGGTTGTATTTCTCCAGCCCCATTCCTCAGCTTTTTAGCGAAACAGTGGCGGGTCAACACTTTTTTATTGTTTCAACTGCTGATTGCCGATGTAAAGGAAAATTCCACCCCCAAAACTATCTTCTGGTTTCGTTTCAATAGTCATACAGACTGTATTTCTGTATTTTGAAAGTCATATCTTGATGACTTGATTGAAAGTTATGTATCTTGAAAACTTGATTGCTGACATCCAAAACATTTTGGGACTATATCAAAAATGGACTAATGATACAAATACCAAAAGATAGCTTTTGGATGGAGTTTTCCTTTAAGCTTGACAGCTGCACTGAAAGTGGCTGAGGATTATCACCAATAAAAACTCCTGCTTACGCACCAACCAGCCCTGTCCTTTTTACAAAGTCCAATAAGCCACTGGATATTACTGCACACGACTAGGGATCATCTCACATTGAGACAAACAGAGCAAAGCAGAGTATCAGATAGAACAGGGTCGAGGATGACAGCACTACTTCCCTATAATCTCCATTAACACCATCACCAAAAACTATTACATCAAATACTATAAAGTGATGAAAATGTAATATAAGGAAAAATAAACATCAATGGAAAATGAGGAAAAATGAAGAAAAAAGTTCTGACAAGAAAAACAAGCCTGAAATGTATCACATGCCTACTTATATTATACAAGCTATTAAATGTGAGAAAGCAGAAGCAGTGAAGCAGAAATGGTGATTTGAAGGTTACCATTCAACTGAAGCGTGTGCTAATTGAATCTGGATCGTCTGCAGAAGGAAAGTTATTTTATTTTCCTTTAGAGGAACCACTTCTAAAAGAATTAAGAAGCCGCTGAAGTTCCAGAGCTGTTTTTCACCCAAGACGCAACACACCATTAATGATTTGTTTACTTCTAATTAAAGCCATATGTCTGGGGACAGAATGAGGGTAGGCTTAATTAAAAATGCAGGGCCTAGCACCAGACAAGACTATTCTCTGTACAGTAAGCGGAACTGTGGTTTGTCTCCTCACAAGCCACCAACCATTCAGATCACTGGGATTCTTTCTGTTGCTTTGTCATATATTCTCCTTCAGTTCCCAGAAATTAGATTTCATTCAATTACACTGCAGGCCTCTTCCTAGTGGAAAGGCAGATATGTGATTTATGGTGAAACGTTGTCTACCTGGGGTGGGTGAATCTCTCTCTCTCTCTCTCTGAGAAAGCCAGGGGCTCAAGGACCTGCATTAGTGAGGTTCATCTTCTGTTCTCTGTGGGGACAAAATGGACTCACCACATCTTCAATTAGCAGGTGAGGAGGCCTCTGTAATATATGATCACGTGAAATAGGGCTATAAACTGTCAGAGGAGAATGTAGCGAGGTGCTAAAGGCCCGAGAAACGGGACATTGGGCGGTCACATTAACCTAAGAGAAAGGGTTAATGTGAGCATATCACTTCATTTCAACTAGAGAACAGCTCTCTTTTTTTCATTTTTTTTCTCAGTTCAAATTGAGTCATTCCTTATGGCAATTCACCATTTCAGGTTTCACAAATTCTATTACCCTGCCCTCATTCAGTATCCTCAAAGTCAAATGAATCCAAGGATATATGTTCACACGATAGTCTAAACCACATTATGCTTCGAGCTGCCTGTTGATTCTGACTCTAAAAAGGCAGAGTTTCACCTTGTTCAAATGATTAATTGGACAAAGCAGATGGAAAAAGCCTTTCGTAACACATGTAAATGATCTAATAATAATGGCATTACATAATTAAAATGGGAGTGTCGGGTTTAACTGGGAAGCACTTGGACACAGAGACAGGATCAAGGATCAATTGAGCACATTAATTGATATTGTGGAGGGTGGGGCCGTAACTGCCAATAAGGGTCTGGGTTAATTATCTATTTGACGTTGATTAGTGAGAAAGACGACACAAGAGACGATCAAGTCTGCTGAAGGGGTGAAACCATATTGACAGGACAAGTCACTTATCGCCAGCTTTTTTACTGTCCTTTCTACTATAACCTTCAACCATGTTAATCTGAAAAACCGTCCCTCAAAGACATCTTCAGAACGTGCTTCTACACCTGCATTGCTTGCTGTTTGGGGTTTTAGGCTGGGTTTCAATACAGCACTTTGAGATATCAGCTGATGTAAGAAGGGCTTTATAAATACATTTGATTTGAATGTGCATTTGGGTTCTGCAAATGCTGTATTAAAGAAATGCTTTCGTCAAAACAGCAAACATTGCAAATGATAGTTTCATGTAATAAAAGTTGCTCTAATTAAAAGAATACGCTGACAATCCCAGTTATATTTAAATGAAGGCAGAGGTACATCTTTTACCATACATTAATAACTGAACAGATACTGATATATGATGGTGTGCTGTCATTTCACGGTGTGCTTTCATCGTTTATAGAACATTAATGAAGTATATTTTGAGTAAGGGGTGTTTGCACAAGATAAATGCCACGAGACACTCTAACCAATGGCCCCCTCAACAGATACAGTAGCAGAGAAATACACAAAATAAGCCTGATTTGAATCACACTGCAAGTCCATCTTCCAGTTTCCTGTTGTTGCCATGGACACAGACCATTTCCCAGGGTGCACTTAGTTTTTTCCCCTCCTCTACCCTGGCTCCACTAACATGATGGCTAGAGGCTAAAGAGCCTTGGGGGAATAGCAGACAAAGCCCAGGCAACAACAGGTAAAAGAAAGGAAGCAGGTCAAAGCTAGTCTCACAATCCAGAGTGTTTTTTTGTTGAAGAGCCATCGCTCATGGCAACCCATCTTCCCAAGGGATGGGGAGCTCTGGCAACACAGATTAAGAATTAAGATTTAACAACCCCCCAAATTTCCCTGAATCCTTTTTCGGAGCATCACTCCCATATGTGTCAAGACAGTAACACGACAAGCGATAAGTGCCTTGATAACTGTAGATATTACAGATCAGAGGAGCACATGGTGATACCCACCACAGCTTTCATATGAAAAGTCATAAATCAGGCAGTGCATTCAAATTGATAAGTGATTTAAATGAGGTCTTGAGAGTTATGTCACATCGACGTACCAAAATAAAGCTCTCTATCCGTGAAATGAGAGCAAGGAGGTGAATGGGGCCATTGCAGACATCTGTGGTAAACACTGAATTATAAACCAGGTTGTTTGGGTCCTGGATGTTGATTGGCTGAATGACGTGGTAAATCAGACAATATACCATGGCTATGACACAAAAAAACTTGTTTACTGTTGTAATTATGCTGGTAACCAGTTTATAATAGCAATAAGGCACCTCAGGGGTTTTTGGCATATGGCCAATATACAACGGCTCAAGGCTGTATCCAGGCACTCCACTTTGTGCCTAAGAACAGCCCTTAGCCTTGGTATATTGGCCATATACCAAACCAAGCTTTATTTATACAGCACATTTTATAGAGCTTTATTTATACAGACATGGAATGCAATGCAACGTGCTTTACAGGAAATAAAATAAATTAAAAACAATTAAATAAAAGCTGAAATATTTACTCCACAAAAAACTAAAGAATGACACAAACTGAACAACTAAAAAGCACCCTGAGGAAAATCAAAGCTAAAAAGATGTCTTTTAAGATCTCTGTGAAATATTTCTACAGTTTGGGCCCCCCTCAGGTTCTCTGTCAGGCTGTTCCAAAGGCTGGGGTCCTACTGTAGTAACTAAAGGCTGCCTCTTCATGCCTCTTGGTCCTAGGCTTTGGGATAGTTATAAGGCTGCCTCTCCATGCCTCTTGGTCCTAGACTTTGGGATAGTTATAAGGCTGCCTCTCCATGCCTCTTGGTCCTAGACTTTGGGATAGTTATAAGGCTGCCTCTCCATGCCTCTTGGTTCTAGACTTTGGGATAGTTATAAGGCTGCCTCTCCATGCCTCTTGGTCCTAGACTTTGGGATAGTTAAAAGGCCAGAGGACCTGAGGATCCTAGACTTTGGGATAGTTAAAAGGTCAGAGGACCTGAGGGACCTAGACTTTGGGATAGTTAAAAGGCCAGAGGACCTGAGGGACCTAGACTTTGGGATAGTTAAAAGGCCAGAGGACCTGAGGGACCTAGACTTTGGGATAGTTAAAAGGCCAGAGGACCTGAGGGACCTAGACTTTGGGATAGTTATAAGGCCAGAGGACCTGAGGGACCTAGACTTTGGGATAGTTAAAAGGCCAGAGGACCTGAGGGACCTAGACTTTGGGATAGTTATAAGGCCAGAGGACCTGAGGGACCTAGACTTTGGGATAGTTATAAGGCCAGAGGACCTGAGGGACCTAGACTTTGGGATAGTTATAAGGCCAGAGGACCTGAGGGACCTAGACTTTGGGATATTTATAAGGCCAGAGGACCTGAGGGTCCTAGACTTTGGGATAGTTATAAGGCCAGAGGACCTGAGGGTCCTAGACTTTGGGATAGTTAAAAGGCCAGAGGACCTGAGGGACCTAGACTTTGGGATAGTTATAAGGCCAGAGGACCTGAGGGTCCTAGACTTTGGGATAGTTATAAGGCCAGAGGACCTGAGGGACCTAGACTTTGGGATAGTTAAAAGGTCAGAGGACCTGAGGGACCTAGACTTTGGGATAGTTATAAGGCCAGAGGACCTGAGGGACCTAGACTTTGGGATAGTTAAAAGGCCAGAGGACCTGAGGGACCTAGACTTTGGGATAGTTAAAAGGCCAGAGGACCTGAGGGACCTAGACTTTGGGATAGTTAAAAGGCCAGAGGACCTGAGGGACCTAGACTTTGGGATAGTTAAAAGGCCAGAGGACCTGAGGGACCTAGACTTTGGGATAGTTAAAAGGCCAGAGGACCTGAGGGACCTAGACTTTGGGATAGTTAAAAGGCCAGAGGACCTGAGGGACCTAGACTTTGGGATAGTTAAAAGGCCAGAGGACCTGAGGGACCTAGACTTTGGGATAGTTAAAAGGCCAGAGGACCTGAGGGACCTAGACTTTGGGATAGTTAAAAGGCCAGAGGACCTGAGGGACCTACTGGGTACAGAACTTAAAAACATGTCTGATGTGTTGTGGTGCACAATCGTGGATTCATTTAAAAACCAACAGAAGAATCCTAAAATGAATTCTGAAACTCACAGGCAGCCAGTGCAGAGACTTTAAAACCGGTGTAATGTGTTCTCTCCGTCTGGTCTTGGTCAGTACCCGTGCTGCAGCATTCTGTATGTTTTACAGTTGACCAATGGCTTTCTTGGGTAGACCAGACAGGAGAGCATTACAGTAGTCAAGCCTGTTTGAAATAAAATATTTCTGTATCAGCCTAAGAGAGAAACGGCCACACCGTGGCAATGTCAGGCAGTTGGACCACACCCCCTCTGGCATTATTGTTTAATGTAATTCCGCTGAAGTAGCTACCTCATGGTCAAAAAAACTATATCCCCACGGGACTCAAAAATAACCAACATCATAAAGGTCAGTATGCTTTACAAAAGTTAGTATATTATTAGTTTAATTTCAGGACCTGTGACTACATCCACTGGCCTAGAAAAGGTCATATCGAATATATTGAAGAAACCACATTGAGTTTTAGTAGTCCGGTCAGAAACCCGAAAAAATGAAACACAATCTAAAGTTAAGCACCAAGTAAAGTGTGTGCTGTCTGAAAACGTGGCTCATTGACTGGGCTTGAATAGACGATGCCCATTGTGGTCCATGGAAGCGAGTCATTGGAGTAATTTGAGCTACCTCCTGTATATGAATGAGCAGTCTGAGGTTGCCTGGCCTGCATGAATGTCACCCATCTCAATCTGACTCAATCAACAACCCTTTCTTTCTCTGTTTAAGCATCAGAGAGGTTCAAGTAGACAGACAGACAGAGACAGAAAAAACAGAGAGCCTAACAGACAGATAGCCTGACAGACAGACTGACATAGCCTGACAGACAGACAGCCTGACAGACAGATTGACATAGCCTGACAGACAGACAGCCTGACAGACAGACAGACAGCAGGTTGAAGTAACATAAAGGTGCCGAACCGGAGAGGATGGAAATAGAAGAGGATTGTGTCACTCTGGGATGTCGCTTCACCAGAGAGGAACAGAGGTTTGACATGTGAATCGGGCACAATTTAGCCATTCAATCTTCTCATCACTTTGCCTGATCTCACACTAATTGTGCTGTGCAGTGGTTGTCACAAGTTTGTGTAAAAAAAACATTTGCGAGGAATACTGCATTGCTATGCAGAGAAATATCATTTTCAAACTAGTTTGGCAAAAAATCTATGCAAAATATTCCATTATCAGTCCCAGATTCTAATCTTAATTAAATATTGTTATCTTGATAAAGGACTGAATGAAAATTCCACAATGGTCGTCATTGAGGTCCTAGGCTCAGAAAAATATTTTCATCTCCCTCTGAACATTATCTAGATATGCAACACAGGGGAAATATTGGACTGCTGACACCAGGCCTTGGTGTGAGAAATGTCACAGAATGAAACAATTTCAGGACTTTCTATAATTCATATAAAACCAATGGCTTGCTGTTTAAAAGGCATGTGCTTCAATATCCTGTCCCCTTTTATTCCCCTACCTTTAGAGTTACTTTGTTTTTCCATGAATCATGGCCTATGTCAGAGAAAGCCCCTCCATACTGCGGCCATTACACTCGATAAAGGGTACACTATACAGCCACACATGCTTCCCCTTCGCAGGCTCCCCTTCTCCCCCGTGACAGGAAACAGCACTCTCTCATGATGTTCCCAGCCAATTCATTTACAGTGGGACTGGAGGAAAAATGTGCCTGATGACAAGTGAGGGAGTGAGGGAGGAGTGGCAGAGGGCCAGCAATATCCAGACATTTCCTGAGCTCCGACCTACCAGCTGCTGCCTAAGGGTCAGCCCAAAAGGGTCAACAGGATGGAGCACATTTGGGGCAGCTGTCACCTGTCACTTCCTGTGTGGAGCGGACTGGAGCGGACCAGGTGGACTGGGTGACAGCAGGCAGCTTTCCCACTAGTTTGGCTGAACCCCGAACCTCTCAGTGGTCCATTAACAGTTCAGAATGTACAGGATGTATTACTGTTACTTTCCAACAGCACCTGGCCTCCCGATGTTTAACAGAGCCCATTTTATTCTCCCTTTGATTGGTATCATGTGTGCAGCCGTTCAGGAATCAATTCATTCTCATATAGTTGGTATCGACTGAGGCAACTTGATCACACTAAAACAACCACGCTATTTGTTTTCCCAATAAATGAATGTACCCACAGAGAAGATAGATATGTAAAGTGATCCACTTACTTGTTATGAAGTACACACCATCCACAGTGGGGGTCTCCAGAGCCCAGACAGGTTTTACAGGTCGTGTACTGGCCACAGCTCTCCACGGGTAACCGGCTCACCTGCAGAACACAACTGAGCTGATCATCTTTATTCAACACACTTTCAGACTCACACTAGCACTGTTCACTGTGCTTTCCTCACCTTCTCAATCTTTCTTACGCATACACATGCGACGCGAGGGTCAAACAAATCTAAATCCCAGCCGTAACCATGAATTTGTCACGATAGCGTTTAGTTTACGTAAGATATGAAATTCAACAGAAAGTGGAAATGTATTGCTCACAATTTGAATGGGTTTTGGGACACATCCGTGCTTCAACTACTAAATATTTCCTGACACGAGGTCTGAATCCATTTATTAAACTGCAGTGATAGAGAGAGTGGGTGTTAGTAAACATGTCAAAACTTTAAGCGCTAGACGACTTATTCAACGTATCACCCAGAGCTAATAGATAGCAACTAAATGGCTAACTTAGAGTGACACAGTGCAGACTCAGTGGGGAGCATCATTTATTTATTTATTTATTACCTTTATTTAACCAGGTAGGCTAGTTGAGAACAAGTTCTCATTTACAACTGCGACCTGGCCAAGATAAAGCATAGCAGTGTGAACAGACAACAACACAGAGTTACACATGGAGTAAACAATAAACAAGTCAATAACACAGTAGGAAAAAAAAGAGTCTATATACATTGTGTGCAAAAGGCATGAGGAGGTAGGCAATAAATAGGCCATAGGAGCGAATAATTACAATTTAGCAGATTAACACTGGAGTGATAAATCATCAGATGATCTTGTGCAAAAGAGCAGAAAAGTAAATAAATAAAAACAGTATGGGGATGAGGTAGGGAGATTGGGTGGGCTATTTACAGATTGACTATGTACAGCTGCAGCGATCAGTTAGCTGCTTGGATAGCTGATATTTAAAGTTGGCGAGGGAAATAAAAGTCTCCAACTTCAGCGATTTTTGCAATTCGTTCCAGTCACAGGCAACAGAGAACTGGAAGGAAAAGCGGCCAAATTAGGTGTTGGCTTTGGGAATGATCAGTGAGATATACCTGCTGGAGCGCGTGCTACAGGTGGGTGTTGTTATCGTAACCAGTGAACTGAGATAATGGGGAAGCTTTACCTAGCATGGACTTATAGATGACCTGGAGCCAGTGGGTCTGGCGACGAATATGTAGCGAGGACAAGCCGACTAGAGCATACAGGTCGCAGTGGTGGGTGGTATAAGGTGTTTTAGTAACAAAACGGATGGCACTATGATAAACTGAATCTAGTTTGCTGAGTAGAGTATTGGAAGCTATTTTGTAGATGACATCGCCGAAGTCGAGGATCGGTAGGATAGTCAGTTTTACTAGGGTATGTTTCCCGGCGTGAGTGAAGGAGGCTTTGTTGCGAAATAGAAAGCCGATTCTAGATTTGATTTTGGATTGGAGATGTTTAATATGAGTCTGGAAGGAGAATGGTCGTTCCCTCGTCGTAAACATGCACAGTCTAATGAGTTGCCTTGAACGATGGATTTAAATAAAAATAAATTCTGTTTTGAGTGATCTTCCCCCTCCCTTTGGCAGTAAGAGATGACCAGATGTCTCAGGGCAATGTACCACAGGTGCCCATTCTCTTTCTCTGCATGCTAATCCTGTCTCCTTAAAGGACATGGACAACGATCTCCTCACAGCTTTCACTGCAGCTCTCCCAAAGTGCTGAAATGCTTACTCTGAGAGAACCTAACCTTTGATCATCTTTAAAAATGAATTTTGTAACAGAGAAAAACACAATCCTGCCAAAAAGGGATGTGGCGTTGCCTTTCAAGTTGCTGTTGAGTTCCTGGTACTGCTGCAGTGAAGAACGCAACTAGCATTAGCACTAACCGCTAACCCTGGCAGGCCCTGCATCTTTGACTCTGTCTCCAGTGTCAGGGAGTCACCGCCGCAGGCTGTGGGTGGGCGAGGTGTTATGCCGCGCGCTGCGCTTCCTGTCCCATGCTAATTTATGCTGCAAAGTGCCAGCGCGTAAACACACCATCCCACCACCGACACCGTTTTATAATCCTCTGCCCTCAAGTCTGTGTCTCTGGCACGATGCTCGGTTCGGCTCGCAACATCCCAGAAGGTCCTTGTGGACAGACAGCTCACAAAGGGATGGAATAAAACAAGTCAACTCTGAAGTGCAGGTTGATTCATGAGACTAAAATCCAACATTTTATTAGATGGATAATAAAGCAGGCTGCCCACTTAAGACTATGTTCTAAGCTCATATCTCTTCATGTATAGTCATGATGGTGTAACATTATACACTGAGTGTACAAAACATGAGAAACGTCTGCTCTTTCCATGACAGATTGACCAGGTGAATCTAGGTGAAAGCTATGATCCCTTATTGATGTCACTTGTTAAATCTAATTCAATCCATGTAGCACAAAAGGAGGAGATGGGTTAAAGAAGGATGTTTTAGCCTTGAGACAACTGAGACATGGATTGTGTATGTCTGCCATTAAGTGTGAATAGGCAAGACAAAAGATTTACGTGCTTTGAACGGGGCATGGTAGTAGGTACCAGGCGCACCAACTGCAACGCTGCTGGGTTTTTCACACTCAACAGTTTCCCGTATGTATCGAGGATGGTCCACCACCAAAAGACCAGCCAGCCAACTGTGGGGAAGCATTGGAGTCAACATGGACCAGCATCCCTGTGGAACTTTTTCGACACCTTGTGGAGTCCATTCCCCAATGAATTGAGGCTGTTCCGAGAACAACAGGGGGGGGTTGCATCTTAATATTAGGAAGGTGTCCATGATTTGTATACTCAGTGTATATGCACAGTACTGTTAAAGTTGGTGCATGAAAATAGCATCATCAACTGCCACATATGAATTGTTTTAAGTGGGCCAGTGTGAAAAGCAGAGCTCTATCTTCAGCAGAGTTCATCTTTGATCCACTGTATTTACCTCCCTGGGATGACAACAAGAGGGTTATTATGGGGCTACGGTGCACTCACGCCAAATCCCCCTGCAACGCTCTGCCGGTCAGTGTTACCTATTCATTATTTATCTACCGCAATTCATTCAAATTTCATGAATACTAAAGACATAAGCAGGAGGCAGGCTCTGTAGAGGGATGTACTGTCTAGTAAGCATACATCTCAGTGCAGGAGTTCAGCCACAGTTTGCTGCGGCTTTAGAGAAGATGAGAAGAACCCACTTGGCACACACTAGTTAAATCAATGTTGTTTCCACGTCATTTCAAAGAAATTACGTTGAACCAATGTAGAATAGATATTGAATTGACGTCTATGCCCGGAGGAAAGGGTCTACTCTTCTTTAATCAGTTACATTTAAATATATCTTAATACACATCCTGTATACAAAACAAATCAATAAGGAATAATTTGACACATGCTTAAACATCGGACTGCCTCACATTGAATTATTATGGAAAATATCAATATCTGTAGCAGACCTGTCCGGTTTTACTCTCCCATGCAAGAGGAAGTCCATTTTTTGAGTGAATGAGCTAGGCAGCACAGAGCGGTGCCATTCTCCTTATATCTGAATACCTTTGTGTTAATTCTGGCCATAAGGGATCCTCCTCTCCTCTGAGTCTGTCCTCGTGGCCACCCCACACAGGGGGGAGGGGCTGCTCTATCATGTTCCCCTTCTCTCTGTAACATCAGTCCCTCTGTCCAACATCAGTCCCTCTCTGTCCAACATCAGTCCCTCTCTGTCCAACATCAGTCTCTCTCTCTCTGTAACATCAGTCTCTCTCTCTCTGTAACATCAGTCTCTCTCTCTCTGTAACACCAGTCTCTCTCTGTAACACCAGTCTCTCTCTGTAACACCAGTCTCTCTCTGTAACACCAGTCTCTCTCTGTAACATCAGTGTCTCTCTCTGTCTAACACCAGTCTCTCTCTGTCTAACACCAGTCTCTCTCTGTCTAACACCAGTCTCTCTCTGTAACATCAGTCTCTCTCTGTAACATCAGTCTCTCTCTGTAACATCAGTCTCTCTCTGTAACATCAGTCTCTCTCTGTAACATCAGTCTCTCTGTAACATCAGTCTCTCTGTTTAACATCAGACTGATGTTAGAGAGAGAGACTGATGTTACAGAGAGACTGATGTTACAGAGAGACTAATGTTACAGAGAGACTAATGTTACAGAGAGACTGATGTTACAGAGAGAGACTGATGTTACAGAGAGAGACTGGTGTTAAACAGAGAGAGACTGGTGTTAGACAGAGAGAGACTGGTGTTAGACAGAGAGAGACTGGTGTTAGACAGAGAGAGACTGGTGTTAGACAGAGAGAGACTGGTGTTAGAGAGAGAGAGACTGATGTTAGACAGAGAGAGACTGGTGTTAGACAGAGAGAGACTGGTGTTAGAGAGAGAGAGACTGATGTTAGACAGAGAGAGACTGATGTTAGAGAGAGACTGATGTTACAGAGAGAAACTGATGTTACAGAGAGACTGATGTTACAGAGAGACTGATGTTACAGAGAGACCACTGTATCTATTTATACATCTACAGTACCAGTTAAAAGTTTGGACACACCTACTCATTCAAGGGTTTTTCTTTATTTAGATTATTTTCTACATTGTAGAATAATAGTGAAGATGTCAAAACTATGAAATAACACATATGGATTCACATAGTAACCAAAAAAGTGTTAAACAAATCAAAATATATTTAATATTTTAGATTCTTCAAAGTAGCCATCCTTTCCCTTGATGACAGCTTTGCACACTATTGGCATTCTCTCAACCAGCTTCATGAGGAATGCTTTTCCAACAGTCTTGAAGAAGATCCCACATATGCTGAGCACTTGTTGGCTGCTTTTCCTTCACTCTGCGGTCCAACTCATCCCAAACCATCTCAATTGGGTTGAAATTGGGTAATTGTGGAGGCCATGTCATCTGATGGAGCACTCCATCCCTCTTCTCATTCTTGGCCAAATAGCCATTACACCACCTGGAGGTGTGTTGGGTCATTGTCCTGAAAAATAAATGATAGTCCCACTAAGCACAAACCAGATGGGATGGCATATTGCTGCAGAATACTGTGATAGCAATGCTGGTTAAGTCTGCCTTGAATTCTAAATAAATCACTTACAGTGTCACCAGCAAAGCACCCCCACACCATCACACCTCCTCCTCCATGCTTCACGGTGTTGACCACACATGTGGAGATCATCCGTTCACCTACTCTGCATCTCACAAAGACACGGCGGTTGGAACCAAAAATCTCAAATTTCAGACCAAAGGACAGATTTCCCACCAGTCTAATGTCCATTGCTTGTGTTTCTTGGCCCAAGCAAGTCTCTTCTTATTATTGGTGTCCTTTAGTAGTGGTTTCTTTGCAACAATTCAACCATGAAAGCCTGATTCACGCAGTCTCCTCTGAACAGTTGATGTTGAGATGTGTGTGTTACTTGAACTCTGTGAGGTGTTAATTGCCGATTTCTGATGCTTTTAACTGTAATGAACTTAGCAGAGGTAACTCCGGGTCTTCTTTTACTGTGGCGGTCCTCATGAGAGCCAGTTTATTTTGACTATTTTCTACATTGTAGAAACAAAGAAAAACTCTGGAATGAGAAGATGTGTCCAAACTTTTGACTTGTACTGTATATATCTATATATACTGTATGTATATCTATTTATATACAGTGGCAAAAAAAAGTATGTGAACCCTTTGGTGAACCCTGGATTTCTGCTTAAATTGGTCATCAAATATGATCTGATCTTCATCTTAGTCACAGCAATAGACAAACACAGTGTCCTTAAACTAATAACACACAAACAATTATACGTTTTCATGTCTTTATTCAACACACCGTGTAAACATTCACAGTGCAGGGTGGGAAAAGTATGTGAACCCTTGGATTTAATAACTGGTTGACCCTCCTTTGGCAGCAATAACCTCAACCAAATGTTTTCTGTGATTGCGGATCAGACCTGCACAACGCTCAGGAGGAATTTTGGACCCTTCATCTTTAAAAATTGTTTCAGTTCAGCAATATTCGTAGGATGTCTGGTGTGAACCGCTCGCGAGGTCATGCCACAGCATTTTAAATCATGTTGAGGTCAGGACTCTGACTGGGTCACTCCAGAAGGCGTATTTTCTTCTGTTGAAGCCATTCTTTTGTTGATTTACTTCTGTGTTTTGGGTCGTTGTCCTTTGCATCACCCAACTTCTGTTTAGCTTCAAATGGCGGACAGATAGCCTTACATCCTCCTGCAAAATGTCTTGATAGACTTGGGTATTCATGTTTCCATCAATGATAGCAAGCTGTCCAGGCCCTGAGGCAGCAAAGCAGCCCCAAACCATGATGCTCCCTCCACCATACTTTACAGTTGGGATGAAGTTTAGATGTTGGTGTGCTGTGTCTTATTTCTCACCACACATAGTGAAGGAGACCTTGTGAAGACTTACAGAAAACATTCGACCTCTGTCATTGCCAACAAAGGGTTTATAACAAAGTATTGAGATAAACTTTTGTTATTGACCAAATACTTATTTTCCACCATAATTTGCAAATAAATTCATAAAAAATCCTACAATGTGATTTTCTGGATTTTTTTTCTCATTTTGTCTGTCATAGTTGAAGTGTACCTATGATGAAAATTACAGGCCTCTCTCATCTTTTTAAGTGGGAGAACTTGCACAATTGGTGGCTGACTAAATACTTTTTTGCCCCACTATATATATATATATATATATATATATATATATATATATATATATATATATATATATATATATATATATATATATATATATATATATATATATATAAATAACAATGCACCAAAATCATATATCTTCCTTTTGACTACACAGACCTTTTCTAAATCAGAAAGACAAGTCTTCTCATTGGAGGACTGTCTCTCGTTACTTCGTTATTTCTGAGACATGCATTCTGACGGTAAAAAGCGAAAGGCTAAAGATCAAATCTTTGTGATAACTGCACAACGACAGCAATTCATCCTTCCTTTCAATAAATTGCTTGATTATGAAGAAAACAAATAAGCTGATAGATGTATTATGCAGGGAACCGGGATTACTAATGCGTGCAGCTGTATGTACTGTATGTAGGAGGATTTCTTCTAGTCAACTGCAGAGGAACTTGGTGTGTTAACCTTCCTTTCCTCTGTACAATAAGACCTCTTAGAATAGAGCTATTCTGCAAGCCTCTCCATGGAGACAAGTACCTAAAGTTTCCTAATAGGGAACCAGCTGAGGCAGAATTCAAAGACTTTGAACTGGTGTTTCATATTCTGTCTTCCAGTCGTGCAGATGTTAAAACAACATATCTGAAGTTCCGGTTGGGTTTAAAAACAAAGCAGACTGTTGACAGTGCCCTGGGTCTAATTCAATTCCTTTTGACAAACTTATCTTTTATAATTCCAAGATAGGTCTTCATAGCGCAGAACAAATGTTTTCACACGCATTATGAATGGGACTGTGAAACAAAAGCAGATATCTGGAGAAGTGAATAGAGAGAGTCTGTATACACATTCAACTTATATTACCGTTACATAAAGGTTTGAGAATCTCGAAAAGTAGGACAACACTGTATTAAACTCAGTGGTGGTTAATGCTGGAACATTCCACAACGTACAAGTTTATAACCTTCCATTCTCACATCCTGAAATAAACCTATGGATCGGCTTTGGTGGTCAGTGCTTTATTCTATCTGGTGTGTGTGTGAGTGTGTGTCTCACCTGTTTGTCACTTAGCATGTAGATGTATTGGTAGTCAGGGCTGAAGACCATGTCACGCAGAATAGGTTTCCCTTCATCCACTGTAACAGTCTCATACAGCAAAGCACTCTGGGACGGGGGAGGTATGCCATCTACTCGGATCTGAGGGAAAATGAGACAGATATTTAAACAAATTGCTAAATAATTTCATACTTTTTTTCAGATTATTATTTGAAGAGTCACGACAATGTAATATTTTTTGGTGAATATTTTTTGCGAACCAAACTATACGTGGGGAACATTTTAAAAGTTTGAAAACAGAAACATTATTTAAATTTCGCTTTGAATCAGACACAAACAACATTCCCCAAACCTCCCACAAATCCTCAGCTCTTTCACTGACCTAGAAAATAAATTCTGAGGGATTCTGAATATGAATGGGAGGGGGGCTGGTGAGGAGGAATTGTCTCAATATGTAAGATCAGTAAAAATTGTATTATGCTTACTATACACAGTTACACACAGTTACACACACACACACACACACACACACACACACACACACACACACACACACACACACACACACACACACACACACACACACACACACACAGTTGTGTCATCATTACCACCTTCTCTTTTTCCTTACACTGATAATTAGAACATTGAGCAGGTAAAGGAGTTCTATAAATGTCAAATTCACATCACCTTTGATGTGATTGGGAATAAATACTCTGAGCTCTGACAACTGCACTTATGGTTGCTGCAAAGCTCACCTATTTTCACATTCTTCATTTCAGAGGAAAAAAATGGCAGCTTGCTTTTCTGTCCTAATCAATTTTGACAGAAATATGACAGAGGGAGGAATGGAACGGTAAATAAACCAAATGAATGATGAAATATAGAGGAATCCATTTTTGAAAAATCATGGAATAGAAAGGTAGACATTTGTGGAAAGATAAACTGGAGAAAATGTGAGGGTGACAAGCTTGGCTTTCTCCTAAATATCTGGGTCAGCCTGAAGTGACAAACATCGTTAGTCTGTTAATTAGCTGCCTCCTCGTTGCTGCAGTCTTAGTAATTAGTGTTGACAAGGTGGTATCCATTAGTTGAACGCTGCCATATTGGGTGTCACGAGTTGCTGGCCAAGACGGAGACCATATCCCCCAAACCAGTGGAACAGCAGGGATGAAAATATGACGGTCATTGTCTGCGCTTTGTCAGTTCAAGTGATACCAGCTGCAGTCATCTCACACCCAGCTATCTGCTGTTACGTTCCTCATTTTCACAACTTCCGAATGCCTGCGTTTACCACAACAGACACAATTAGCATTTTCCTCCAGCAAGATCTTCTCTTTTTTCTATCTAGGGCATCTGATAATTTGTGAAATAGATCCTGGGGCTTATACCTCTGACACATGATCAAATAAGAGATGTTAAACCACTTTCCATGGCTGTTACGCAACTCTATCCAGGCATTCATTGCTATGATGCAAAATGCTCTGATTCGCTGGAGAAAATCTTACTCATAAGTCGTTGATGTCGTGATCAATAGTTTCAGAATCCCATTTCATGGACTCATCCTCTCAATGTAGTGGGTTGGAATTATGGAGAAAAACTACATCCAACTGTATTTTCGTGCCAATTCCAAAATAGCGTAAAAACAAGGAAATGTAACTGAAACTAGGCTGCAATAACATAACTGAAACACTGCAGCATTACAAAACAACTAGCAAAGAACCACACAGAAAAAAGCCAGTTCACAGTTAGCAAACTGCTGACATTGAAGCAGGTAAAGGAGAATAACCTGCCAACCTGCACATCATGCAGGACCTGCCAGGTCCATAGTAAGCCACTTTCTAACAGTTGATCTTTTATTGTTTAAAGACTTGGGAATATGTAAACACAGCAGAGTGAAGTCCTTGCCCTGGTTGATGTTGTAAAACCATATGGCATACAGTTTATCAGGCCTGATGGTACAGCACAGTTAGCTAGCCCTGTGGGAATATGACATGCTAAATCAGAACAATACCACTGAGGTCATAAATCAAGGTTCATTGGACTAAATTAAAGCACTGCATTGTTTTAATGGAACAACAATTTGATTAAATCTGCCAAATTCCTAATTACTATTCTTCTTATTTGTGACCAGTCCCCAAGCCATTTCAGAATTGCACTGTCCGTCCTGCAGCAATGCTTCATGAAGATAACACAGCTAAAGTACACAGTCTAGTTGTCTGCAGGCAGTACACTGAAACTACCCCTACACAAGCCTCCAGAGAACAGGACATAATGAAGGATGGCATATTGCAACTACAGCTGCGTCTCTGGGAAGCTTATGTCCTCCTCGGTCTATTTGGAGTGTTTGAAATGCAGTCCTTGCTGAGTTGCTGACCTCTTGACAACATCAAACAGCTCAGATGAAGGTCATTGGAATTTAGATAAATATTACATTTCCTCCTGTCTCCCTGTGATTCAAAATATGTCATGGTGACAGGGAAAAAAAATATGTCATGGTGGGAGGGAAACAATGATGTCATGGTGGCAGGGAAAAAATGATGTCATGGTGGCAGGGAAACAATGATGTCATTGGTGGCAGGGAAACAATGATGTCATGGTGGCAGGGAAACAATGATGTCATGGTGGCAGGGAAACAATGATGTCATGGTGGCAGGGAAATAATGATGTCATGGTGGCAGGGAAACAATGATGTCATGGTGGCAGGGAAACAATGATGTCATGGTGGCAGGGAAACAATGATGTCATTGGTGGCAGGGAAACAATGATGTCATGGTGGCAGGGAAACAATGATGTCATTGTGACAGGGAAATAATGATGTCATGGTGGCAGGGAAATAATGATGTCATGGTGGCAGGGAAACAATGATGTCATGGTGGCAGGGAAACAATGATGTCATGGTGGCAGGGAAATAATGATGTCATGGTGGCAGGGAAACAATGATGTCATGGTGGCAGGGAAACAATGATCTCATGGTGGCAGGGAAACAATGATGTCATGGTGGCAGGGAAACAATGATGTCATGGTGGCAGGGAAACAATGATGTCATTGTGACAGGGAACCAATGATGTCATGGTGGCAGGGAAACAATGATGTCATGGTGGCAGGGAAACAATGTCATGGTGGCAGGGAAACAATGATGTCATGGTGGCAGGGAAACAATGATCTCATGGTGGCAGGGAAACAATAATGTCATGGTGGCAGGGAAACAATGATGTCATGGTAGCAGGGAATAAAGAGGAGGTATTGGTCTGCTTGTTTGGTTGCTCGTCTGCTATGGATTTGGAATGCTCATCAGGACTTCTTTCTAAGGGCCAATCATGTTTAGTTATGCTGATTTCTATTCTCTCTGTGAATCTGTATTCTCTCTCTTTCTCTTATTTCAGTTTGCTTAGATTTTTGCACTGTATCATGAATATGGTGAGATATACTGCATATTATATAGACCTTCTTGCATGTTTTCTGCAAATATGAAAATCAATTGATTATTTCTGTAACAACACTGAATGTTCTGTAAAATTGTACTTAATGAAATAGATAATCTTCATTTTTGATTACATTTGAGATATATAAAAAAACAACAACATTAATTTATCCCCTAATCCTTTTATTTAAATTTCTCCATATCCTCCAGATGGCGTTACAGGGGTAAGAGTAAATCAGTGTAGCTACGTATATGGTGCTCCATGCACCAGAATATAAACACTTTAGAGAGTTCAGGGCGTTGTGAGAATTCTGATCTCTGTCCAGGGGCGTCATGCACCACAAAAATCTAAGGGAGCACAAAGTACTGTATGTGAGGATGGCTGGTGGGAGGAAGTTGGATAATTGTACAATTTTCAAACACCTGAAACAGCTTTTTCATGCAATCTCGAGCAATAATCATTATGCTTAATTCTATGTAAAAAATGTGTTTATTTTTCTGCATATCTAAGTATACCTTTTGAGCTATTTGTATCCTACTGACTGGTTGACATTTAAAAACAAAACTAAATATGCCTCTATATCTCTGCTCAAAAGATTGAAAGGAATATCAGTCTTATTCAGTACAGTGAGTCCTATTCACTTGGTTGCTTTTCTAAAGTCTACCAACCTTGATGGCAGGCATGCCAACTAAGATAGTATTACATCTGCTCATGCCACGCCCTCTACTGCTCATCCTGTGTCTCCTTAACCTGCCGCCACTCCCCGTGCTCTCTCCCTTCTCTCTGTATGTGTGCGATTGTGTGGGCGGAGACAGCTGTGCTGGAGTCAGAGCAGATACCCACCAGCTGCAACCTGTTCCATAATCAAGACCTCTACAAATACTCAGTCCTGCCACTTCCATGCTGCCAGATCGTAATCTCTGCTCAGTCTATGCTTCTAGCCGTTTGTTACTGATAGATCCTGTTGTGCCTGGTTTCCCTTGCCTGATGACGTTTTCCTCTCCGCTACAGTTCTGCCCGCTCTGACTCTGGTCCCCGTCTCCAGACCAACGTCTCATCATCCTGCTACTCTGTCCTGGATTCCCCACCCTACTACTCCCTTGGATTCCCCTCCGGACCTGCTTACCCTGTCTCAACCCCTCTCGGTCCAGCCTCAGCCTCTGCACCTGGTTCCCTGCAACCCACCTGAGTTTTCCCCTGGCCTGCACTCCATCTTCCCCTTGTGTTTCAATAAATGCCTTGGTTACTTCATCCCAGTTTCCTCGTCTGAGTCTGCTCTTGGGTTCCCTTGTACCACTCCGCATAACAGATAGACAAGCTATATAGCTACTTTAACTTGATAGCCTGAAATGGATACTTGGAAGCTAGTTATGAGATGGGGAATCTATATGGGCTAGCTTAAGTCAACTTTCTAAAATTTCTAAATGGCTAGTGCTATTAGAGAAAAAACATTAACAAAAAGTTTTACATTCTGAAGGGGCATGATGCATCTGTCTGTGTTCCAGGGCTGTGAGAATACACAGGCCGCTGGCCCAGGGCGCAGCCATACAAGCTAAATGTGGGAAAGTGATGACATTTTAAAAAGGGCAACAAACATGTGAATTAATAAAGGTGGAACTGAATAGGGTAAGGAGCACTATGAATCAGAGGTCAGGCAAGGGGTTGTTGACTTAACTGCCTATCACAACAGGGTGTCTTGTCTGCCTTTAGGAGGAAAGAGGAGGCCATTCATCAGGGTGAAAAGAGAAAGAGGGAGGATGAAGAATGAGAGAAATTACACCATCTTAGTCCTTCATTGTTAAATGAAAATAGAAATTACTTAAGAGGGAAGGTACAATACCTCCCCCTTCCATCGACAGGAAGACATTTACTGTGAGCACTGGAACTGTTAACGTGCTTTACAGTCCATTTGTCAAATCCTTACCTAAATATCAGACACATTTGTGCCTGTGACAAATGGCAGGGACTCTAAATGTGGTCATATTAAGAAATGGCTTGAAAAGAATCCTTTGGTAGTATTGTTTTTATTGAGTGAAGGGAGACTGGAACATACTATAGTGTTTTTCCACAAAGGGAATGCAGAAAATGTTTTATATTAGATCAACTCAATGTAATTCTTCATTTAGTTGCCCTCTATACAGAATTCTTACCACAGACAGCAAGCACTGAACGCAGCTGAACTGAACCGTTCCAACTATTTATATCGTCTGTTTTTTCCTAGGGTTGCAAAGGGTGGGTATATTACTGGGAATTTTTGTATGGGGCTCCCGAGTGGCACAGCGGTCTAAGGTACTGCATTTCAGTGCTAGAGGCGTCATTACAGTCCCTGGTTCGATTCCAGGCTGTATCACAACAGGCTGTGATTGGGAGTCCCATAGGGTGGCGCACAATTAGCCCAGCGTCGTCCGGGTTAGGCTGTCATTGTAAAAAAGAATTTGTTCTTAACTGACTTGCCTACTTAAATCCAGGTTAAATAAAACATGTAATACAAATCTGGATTTTATGTACTCTATCACAAGACATCTAGTGGCCATTTTGGGTACTTCAGATTATTACATTATCAGCCTGGATTCTACAAAGTGTTGGAAACGTTCGTTGCTCAATTGGTATCAAGGGACCAGGAAAACATTCCCCACATCAGTACACCACCACCACCAGCCTGTACCACTGACACCAGGCAGGATGGGTCCACGGACTCATGCTGCTTACGCCAAATCCTGACTCTGTCGTCAGTTTGACACAACAGGAACTGGAATTCGGCAGATTAGGCAATGTTTTTCAACTCCTCAATTGTCCAGTGTTAGTGATTGCGTACCCACAGAAGCCGCTTATTCTTGTTTATAGTTGATAGGAGTGCAACCCGGTGTGGTAGTCTGCTGTAATAGCCTATCCTTGACAAGGAATGATGAGTTGTGCGTTCCGAGTTGTCGTTCTGCACACCACTGTTGTACTGCGCAATTATTTGTCTGTTTGTGGCCCGCCTGTTAGCTTGCACGATTCTCGCCATTCACCTTGGACCTCTTTTATCAAAGAGCTGTTTTCACCCACAGGACTGCCGCTGACTGGATGTTTTTTGTCTGCCGCACCATTCTCTGTAAACCCTAGACACTGTCGTGTGTGAAAAGCCCAGGAGGCCGTTTCTGAGATACTGGATCCGGCATGCCTGGCAACGACGATAATACCACGCTCAAAGTCGCTTAGGTCACTAGTTTTGCCCATTTCAAGGTTCAATCAAACAGTAACCGAATGCCTCAGTGCCTGTCTGCCTGCTTTACATAGCAAGCCACGGTCACGTGAGTCACTGTCTGTAGGGGCGATCCATTTTCGTGAGCGGGATGGTGTACCGAAAAAACTGTCCGCTGAGTGTAGATAATAACAGAGTTGAACACAATAACCATGGTCTATGCCCTCTAAATCCTGACAAAATAATTCCTGCTGCCACAATGTGACTATAGGTAATGAACATTCTGGAGGACCAGAGAATACGCTTGGGATACACTACTGCCCTTATCTTCTGTATACCACCCTTACCTTCTCACAACACAACTGATTGTCTCAAATGCATTAAGAAGGAAAGAAATTCCACGAATTAACTTTTAACAAGGCACATCTGTTAATTGAAATGTATTCCAGGTGACTACTTCATGAAGCTGGTTAAGAGAATGCCACGAGTGTGCAAAGCTGTCATCAAGGCAAAGGGTGACTACTTTGAAGAATCTCAAATATAAAATATATTTTGATATGTTTAACACTTTTTTTGGTTACTACATGATTCCATATGTGTTATTTCATAGTTTTGATGTCTTCACTATTATTCTACAATGTAGAAAAAAACCTTTAATGAGCAGCTGTGTCCATACTTTGAACTGGTACTGTATATTCAATCCTCTGGTTTCTGTTCAAAGTTGCATATAGCTTGTCTTACACCCAGGTCAACTTCGCAAAAAAAAACTAAAAACTCCCAGCAGCCTCAGCATTATGTAATAAATGTAAAACAGACATTAAAAACATTGCCTTTGGACGAGCCCTATGCACTGATACTCTGATCATAAATATCTAACCTTTCTCCAAACTGATCAATAAAAGCTGGGTACGTGGGCCAGATGTGGCCGTTCCTGCCTCTAAAGGTGTAACTGGGGATAGGAATGACAGATGTCTCGATCCCTTGGCAGAGGTCAGTTTCCCTGGAGAGAGTGCCGACGCTTTTAAGTGTTTAAAGGGAATCTGGCTGAGCAAGGTCCTGGAGAGTATTTAACTGTCAGATTGGAGCTCGAGTAAAATATGGAATGCAACAATGACACATGAGAAAAGGAAGGAATGAGAGACCAATGCTATTACCTTTTCCTTTTTAGTTTGCCATGTATTGTATTTTATGTTAAACGTCATCAAAGAAAAGGATTTTGTAAAAAAAAAAATCAGATATGAAAAGTAACAGTATCACTTGAATACAGTTGTGGCCAAAATATTAATTTCCACAAAGTTTGCTGCTTCAGTGTCTTTAGATATTTTTGTCAGATGCTACTATGGAATACTGAAGTACAATTACAAGCATTTCATAAGCGTCAAAGGCTTTTACTGACAATTACATTTGTCAATAAAAGTTGATGCAGAGTCAATATTTGCAGTGTTGAACCTTCTTTTTCAAGACCTCTGCAATCCACCCTGGCATGCTGTCAAATAACTTCTGGGCCACATCCTGACTGATGGCAGCCCATTCTTGCATAATCAATGCTTGGAGTTTGTCAGAATTTGTGTTTTTTTGTTTGTCCACCTGCCTCTTGAGGCTTGACCACAAGTTCTCAATGGGATTAAGGTCTGGGGAGTTTCCTGGCCATGGACTCAAAATATCAATGTTTTGTTCCCCGAGCCACTTAGTTATCACTTTTGCCTTATGGCAAGGAGCTCCATCATGCTGGAAAAGGCATTGTTCGTCACCAAACTGTTCCTGGATGGTTGGGAGAAGTTGCTCTCTGAGGATGTGTTTGTACCTTTCTTTATTTATGGCTGTGTTCTTAGGCAAAATTGTGAGTGAGCCCACTCCCTTGGCTGAGAAGCAACCCCACACATGAATGGTCTCAGGATGCTTTACTGTTGGCATGACACAGGACTGATGGTAGCTCTCACCTTGTCTTTGCCGGAGAAGCTTTTTTCCAGATGCCCCAAACAATCGGAAAGGGGATTCATCAGAGAAAATGACTTTACCCCAGTCCTCAGCAGTCCAATCCCTGTACCTTTGCAGAATATCAGTCTGTCCCTGATGTTTTTCCTGGAGAGAAGTGGCTTCTTTGCTGCCTTTCTTGACACCAGGCCATCCTCAAAAAGTATTCGCCTCACAGTGCTTGCAGATGCACTCACACCTGCCTGCTGCCATTCCTGAGCAAGCTCTGTACTGGTGGTGCCCCGATCCCGCAGCTGAATCAACTTTAGGAGACGGTCCTGGCGCTTGCTGGACTTTCTTGGGCGCCCTGAAGCCTTCTTCACAACAATTGAACCGCTCTCCTTGAAGTTCTTGATAATCCGATAGATGGTTGATTTAGGTGCAATCTTACTGGCAGCAATATCCTTGCCTGTGAAGCCCTTTTTTGCAAAGTAATGATGACGGCACGTGTTTCTTTGCAGGTAACCATGGTTGACAGAGGAAGAACAATGATTCCAAGCACCACCCTCCTTTTTTAAGCTTCCAGTCTGTTATTCGAACTCAATCAGCATGACAGAGTGATTTCCAGCCTTGTCCTCATCAACACTCACACCTGTGTTAACGAGAGAATCACTGACATGATGTCAGCTGGTCCTTTTGTGGCAGGGCTGAAATGCAGTGGAAATGTTTTTGGGGGATTCAGTTCATTTGCATGGCAAAGAGGGACTTTGCAATTAATTGCAATTCATCTGATCACTCTTCATAACATTCTGGAGTATATGCAAATTGCCATCATACAAACTGAGGCAGCAGACTTTGTGAAAATTAATATTTGTGTCATTCTCAAAACTTTTGGCCACAACTGTACAAGTCTACTGAGTATATTCCAGTTGAAGAATAAGAGTCTACTGAGTATATTCCAGTTGAAGAATAAGAGTCTACTAAGTATATTCCAGTTGAAGAATAAGAGTCTACTAAGTATATTCCAGTTGAATAATACAAGTCTACTGAGTATATTCCAGTTGAAGAATACAAGTCTACTAAGTACATTCCAGTTGAAGAATACAAGTCTACTGAGTATATTCCAGTTGAAGAATACAAGTCTACTGAGTATATTCCAGTTGAAGAATACAAGTCTACTGAGTATATTCCAGTTGAAGAATACAAGTCTACTGAGTATATTCCAGTTGAAGAATACAAGTCTACTGAGTATATTCCAGTTGAATAATACAAGTCTACTGAGTATATTCCAGTTGAAGAATACAAGTCTACTAAGTACATTCCAGCTGAAGAATACAAGTCTACTAAGTATATTCCAGTTGAAGAATACAAGTCTACTGAGTATATTCCAGTTGAAGAATACAAGTCTACTAAGTACATTCCAGCTGAAGAATACAAGTCTACTAAGTATATTCCAGTTGAAGAATACAAGTCTACTGAGTACATTCCAGCTGAAGAATACAAGTCTACTAAGTATATTCCAGTTGAAGAATACAAGTCTACTGAGTATATTCCAGTTGAAGAATACAAGTCTACTGAGTATATTCCAGTTGAAGAATACAAGTCTACTGAGTATATTCCAGTTGAATAATACAAGTCTACTGAGTATATTCCAGTTGAAGAATACAAGTCTACTAAGTACATTCCAGCTGAAGAATACAAGTCTACTAAGTATATTCCAGTTGAAGAATACAAGTCTACTGAGTATATTCCAGTTGAAGAATACAAGTCTACTAAGTACATTCCAGCTGAAGAATACAAGTCTACTAAGTATATTCCAGTTGAAGAATACAAGTCTACTGAGTATATTCCAGTTGAATAATACAAGTCTACTGAGTATATTCCAGTTGAAGAAAACATAAAAGCAGCAGTTTAGGTGAAGTAATATTTATTGCATGTTCAGAATGTATGTCTTCATGTGCCATACTATTGAACAGAGATACACCTCTACATGCTGTTACTAGACATTTGAAAACAGAGGGGGTGAAACATCACTGTTTCCTTATCAGATTATAAACCTGGGATACACTACTGCACTTAGTTTCATTTTCTCAAAAGAAAATGGCTACCCTTTTGTGTAAGAGGGAAATCTATTCTACATTAAACCTGAAAGCTCTTGGTCCATGAGACGAGGTCAAAATCCTCAATCTGCCCATTTATCCTCTTAAGAGAAGGGAGGACACAAAGCCCTGCACCCCAGGAACCGAACGAAGGGCTGATGATTCAATTAGGAGCCTTATCCTGTTTCCCCCCCAGCCAGCTAGTCAGATCAGGCTAAAAGCACTACAGACCCAGAAAACAGAGGTGGCTTCCCATCTCCGCTCACACTCAACACCTGCTTTGTTCCATCTCCGCTCCACAGCTCCACGGCCACATAGCCTGAGGACCAGCTCAAAGTTTTAAAACAAATGGCCCATTCCTTTCTTCCACCTTAATGTGGCTGTGTCTCTGTGAGCCCTGACATGTCCTGACCTCTGAACCCCCTGTCAACAGGCATCTGTGGTATGTCTGTTTTATGACAGTGAGGAAGTAACAGGGTTAGACACAGCACATTTTTGTACAGACAATTAATTGTCTTGTCTTTTTTTTTCTTCAATTAGTCTTCATTAAAACTAATTGTAGGCTGTGTGTAGAGGCCAACAGGATTCTCAAAATAGCTGCCTCATACAGAACATCAGCTACACAGACATGATATTGACCCCAATTTGTTACCGAAAGCTGTGTAGTAGTGTGTATGCCTTGCGGTACAATAGACATTAAATCTTGTTTAAACAAAGTCAGCAAATATTGGTTATAACAACTATGTTCACAGTAAAAACCTAATTATGAAGGGTATCAAACAAATGTCTGAGTGACACAAATGTTACTTCTATGTGACACAGTCGTCAGACTCTTCACACTACTTACACAAGCGTCTTCTCTAACGACATCAAGAGATACACTTAGAGGAAACAAGGCCTCTTTTGAAGTATCTCTTTAATATGTTAGTCCTCATCTCCAACCAACCATGTTGTAGTGTCTGTCTGTTCCATACTGGCATGCGTCAGTGGCTAAGCAGCTCTTGGTTGGCGTGTTGTCATCATGTGATTCCCAGAAGTCCTCTTCTCTGACCCTAGGACGGGAGGGGGGAATCTGTGTGCTCCCACATAGAGGTCCTCCACCAGCCAGGCATCATAGAGTAGCTCTCACCAGCCTACAGTCTTTCTCTATGGTTCTTATCTATCTTACCAACAACCATAACTACAGTCTTTCTCTATGGTTCTTATCTATCTTACCAACAACCATAACTACAGTCTTTCTCTATGGTTCTTATCAGCATCCATCAGGTCTCATCTAAAAGGAGCCATTACTGAGGAGTATTCATGCTTACTGTAAATGGCCTGCAGCAAAAACACAACACTGGTGCAACACAGGGTGGTTTATTAGCAGGGCCCGATAAAATCATATTTTTTAACTGATTACGTAAGTTTTTCCCCCAAATCTGTTTCGTTTTTCCATGTTTCAGTTTTTCCCTGTTTAATTTTTTTCTAACTCAAAATCACTTTTTTTTCTCTCTCCCTAAGTCCACACCAATGTTTAAACCACATCAGAAGACTATTTTTGAGGTTTGGGAATAAGGTGTAGGTGCAGCCTCTAAAGGGGGGTGGGGGGGATAAATCTAACATATGGAATTGTTTTAAGATGGTCATAACATGAATCATTTAACTATTTGATTTTTAATGTTAAATATTATTTGATGTAAATTTGAATTTGGCCATTCATAAATGGCCAAAAAAGACACTCAAAAATGAAAGTGTCTGTCCTACATCTAGGAGAGATAAGAAAGCTCAGGATATATATAATGTTTTTTTGTACACATATTTAACCCCTTATTTTTTGGTTACCTTCATGAGAGTCTCCCCTTTCCATAGAGGGGTCATAATAGTTTGTAGGCCAACCCGTTCGGATGCTACAGACGTATTTGTGAGAAAACCAATTTTCGGGATGTCTCAAGGTCTGACAAACACCGCTCTAGCTATGCCACCTTTTACCGCAGATGTGGAATGCCGACGTGGGCTGATGCTGTGGATTAAGATGCAGCCAATGCAAAAAACATTCTATCTCTAGCTTAAACTGACAGATTTTAATGGGGAGTTTTTGCATTATGTTAGTTAGATTGACGCAAGGGTGCCAGGAAGAGACCATTGTTTGGTTACGCAGCGTTGCTGTAGCGCTCATGCAGAGTTTGCAAATCAGATGGCCATGCAAATAATCATGATATCATTCTGCCAGGTAAGCATAGGCTAGGCTAGAAAAGCCTTACATCTCTTTTTATTTTATTTATTTAACTTTTATTTAACTAGGCAAGTCAGTTAAGAACAAATTCTTCAATGACGGCCTAGGAACAGTGGGTTAACTGCCTCGTTCAGGGGCAGAACGACAGATTTTTACCTTGTCAGCTCGGGGATTTCGGTTACTGGCCCAACGCTCTACCCACTAGGCTACCTGCCGCCCCAAAGGATGGTTATCATTAGCATCATTGCTAATGGCTACTAAAAGTGTAGACATACTCACACACCACCAGACACACACACACACCACCAGACACACACACACACACACACCACCAGACACACACACACACACACACACACACACACACACACACACACACACACACACACACACACACACACACACACACACACACACACACACACACACACACACACACACACACACACACAGAGGAGCATTCCTGTGTCTTTCAGAAAGATGCATGAAAATACCAATCACTGATGCATTTTGTTAATGTCTTATGATTCACTTGGGCAAATTAATGCATTTTCTAATGAGTTCAATACATTTAGCTGATTTCCTACTAAGTTCAATACGTTTTTTCATATTGTTGAATTCCGTTCTGGATTCCGTGATTCCGTCCGCGTTCTCTTCCACATAGATTTTATAGGACCCTACAGCCGTTCTGATCTGCTCGGAGATACAGTGCGTTCGGGAAAGTATTCAGACCCCTTCCCTTTTTCCACAGTTAACACAGTTAATGTAACAAGTTACAGCCTTATTATGAAATGTATTAAATAAAAACTATTATTCATCACTCTACACACAATACCAGATTTAAACAGAAATACCTTATTTACATAAGTATTCAGACCCTTTGCTATGAGACTCGAAATTGAGCTCAGGTGCATCCTGTTACCAATGATCATCCTTGAGATGTTTCTACAACTTGATCAGAGTCCACCCGTGGTAAATCCAATTGATTTGACATGATTTGGGAAGGCACACACCTGTCTATATAAGGTCCCACCGTTGACAGTACATGTCAGAGCAAAAACGAAGCCATGATGTGGAAGGAATTGTCCGTAGAGCTCCAGGACAGGATTGTGTAAAGGCACAGATCTGGGGAAGGGTACCACAAAATGTCTGCAGCATTGAATGTCCCCAAGAACACAGTGGCCTCCATGAATCTTACATGGAAGAAACTGAGCAATCGGGGTAAAAGGGCCTCGGTCAGGGAGGTGAGCAAGAACCCAATGGTCACTCTGACAGAGCTCCAGAGTTCCTTTGACGAGATGGGAGAACCTTCTAGAAGGACAACCATCTCGGCACCACTCCATCAATCAGGCCTTTATGGTAGAATGGCCAGACGGAAGCCACTCCTCAGTAAAAGGCACATGACAGCCCATTTGGAGTTTGCCAAAAGGCACCTAAAGGACTCTCAGACCATGAGAAACAAGATTCTCTGGTTTGATGAAAGCAAGATTGAACAATTTGGCCTGAATGCCAAGCGTCACGTCTGGAAGAAACCTGTCACCATCTCTACGGTGAAGCATGGTGGTGGCAGCATCCTGCTGAGGGGATGTTTTTCAGCAGCATGGACTAAGAGACTAGTCAGGATCGAGGGAAAGATGAACGGATCCAAGTACAGAGACATCCTTGATGAAAACCTGCTAGGGAGCGCTCAGGACCTCAGACTGGGGTTTGAGGTTCACCTTCCAACAGGACAAAGACCCTAAGCACACAGCCAAGACAATGCAGGAGTGGCTTCGGGAGAAGTCTCTGAACGTCCTTGAGTGGCCCAGCCAGAGCCCGGACTTTAACCCGATTGAACATCTCTGGAGAGACCTGAAAATAGCTGTGCAGCGACGCTCCCCATCCAACCTGAAAGAGCTTGAGAGGTTCTGCAGAGAAGAACGTGAGAAACTCCCCAAATACAGGTGTGCCATGCTTGTAGCGTCAAACTCAAGAAGACCTGAGGCTGTAAATGCTGCCAAAGGTACTTCAACAAAATACAGAGTGAAGGTTCTGAATACTTAAGTACACTTCAGTTTTTTTTTATATATATACTGTATACAGTATATACATTTGAAGACATTTCTAAAAACCTGTTTTTGCTTCATCATTATGGAGTATTGTGTGTAGATTGATTTGGAAAAGTGAATTGTAATCCATTTTAGAAAAAGGCTTTAACTTTCCGAATGCACTGTACATGTCCAAGTGTTGCACTTCGGTCAAATTGCTGAGTCACTATCCCTTAATCACAATCACTAGGCAAATGACTGAGTAATCATGATCTCACCAAAACATGTCACTAGCTGTTATCCTTGCTACTTAACCTATCATTGCTTTATTATTGTAGGAAGCCAACGTGTCAATTGGTTGCAGATGAAACAAAACAGTGGTGATGAGATCTTGCTTCCTGTTTGTTCTAAAATAACGACTGTATTTTAACCAGAGAACCAGTCAGTGATGGGCTGTGAATTCCACTCAGGCCTCGAAGAAGTAGTGTTCCAGGAATGTTCCCTTTCAAGAAGTGCTGTCAGGAAGCTGAGTCTGGTCAGGCACCAGTGATCTCAGCGGAACGAGCGGCCAGCAGTCACTCCTCAGGTACTGGGCTGGAGCCAAGGGACTGTCAGTGGACTGCCCAGCCATCTCACAGCAGGAATATGACACACACACACACACACACACACACACACACACACACACACACACACACACACACACACACACACACACACACACACACACACACACACACACACACACACACACACAAGCACATTAACGCACACACACACACACACACACAAGCACATACACGCACAAACACAAACACACACACTCAATCAGGAGAGTCTCTGTCAAGGCTCCAGCAAAAAGGAGCTAAACTTTTGTCTACGACCCCAACGAGACTCCTAAAAGTCCAATAAGCCAATCCACTTTCCACCTCCAGGCCAGCCACAAACACAATAAACATGATACTGCACTTAATTTGGGAATTAATTAAGCAGGAAATTGCTTGTTGGTTTAGCACATCATCATGTTAGGAATTCACCCCTAAAAGTGAAATGGCACATTGTCTGAGCTGAGGGCTGTTTTGAGTGGACCGACAGTGTTTATGTTATCAGGATCACAGTCCAGGGAACTTAATTTCCATCAAATCTTTAACAATGTTTGACAGCTCTCCCACTGTCTACAACGTGAACCGTGTGAAGTATTAAAAGCAAATGGCTGTCCACAGGGCCTGTGAGGACTGTCCTAGGGCTAGGGAAAACAATTGAGACTATTTATGTGTAGAAACATTGAGATTAAAATGGAGTGAGTACCCCTTTTTATGATCCATTATGTGTGAACCAACAAAAGCAGGAAACAGGAAATATACACAGGGAATGCAAACAAAATGCCAGAGCTCTTAACTTGACACATTATCTGCAAGGACTTTCACCGAATGAACCTACTACCTGTTCCAGTGAAGAATGTGGGTACTTCTGAAACATTATTAATCATCGGGCAGGTCGGTGAATTATTCTTGTATTTAGAGGTTTAAAAAAAATAAATTATGTGCAGTCCTATCGTTGTAATAAAATAATATTCTGTATATCGTTGACTTACAAACCTGTAGCAATAAATGCAAGAAGTTACAATTGTTTTTCGTGGGGAATTAACTACAGTAGCCTATACCGGGGTTCTCAAACCTTTTTGCTTCAGGGACCTTTTTTGTGATAGGAAATTCCTCAGGGACACGTTATTCAGAACACATTATTCTACTTAAGAGTGCAATACAAATAGCATACAAGCAGTTTTACTAAAACTTCTGCCGTGCATGGCTGGACAAGTCTCAGGCCCTGGGAAAGCACAATGGAATCAGAGAGAACATTTTCTGCAATTCTACACATTTTGCCTCAGGCGGAGAGAAAATATTGCAGTTTTAAAGCAAATTTCTTGAAATTCTACACATTTTGCCATGGGGCAGAGAGACAATTTTGCTGTTTTTTAAAGATTAAATTACAGTGTATTTAGTGTATGTTCAAAACAAAACATTTGGGGAATATAAGAAGAATTAAATTGAAGAAATTGATTATTGATGGAGTACTGTGGATACCAATATCCCTGTGAGCTTTCTAAGTGTTTAGTATGTAGTATATGTTCGTATTTATTAGGATCCTTATTGGCAGCAGCTACTCTTCCTGGGGTCCAAACGGGGTGAAAACAATGACATCACACTAAAACACAACAGAAATAACACAATACATCATAAAATACATTAATAACATTATTACTCTCTTATTATAAATGTACAATATAAAACCCACAACATCACAGTAGAGTATCTGTGTCTCTTCACAGTCCGCATTGTGTCCTGAGGTGTAGTTTCATGCAGGTTTTTCCCCCTGATGAGAGTTCCATGTAGTCATGGCTCAATATAGTACTGCGTGTTTCCCAGAGTCTGTTTTTGGACTTGGGGATTGTGAAAAGACCCCTGGTGGCATGTCTTGTGGGGTATGTATGGGTGTCTGAGCTGCTTGTTAGCTGTTTGAACAGACAGTTCGGTGCTTTCAATACGTCAATACCTCTCACAAAGACAAGTAGTGATGCAGTCAATCTCTCTACTTTGAGCCAGGAGAGCTTGACATTCATGTTATTGATATTAGCCCTCCGTGTACATTTAAGGGCCAGCTGTGCTGCTCTGTTCTGGGACAACTGGAATTTCCCTACGTTCTACTTTGAGACACTTGACCATATAAGTAGTCCAGGTGTGATAAAACTAGGGCCTGTAGGACTTGTTTAGTTGATTGTGATATCAGAGCAGCACTTTATCACCTCTCCGCGTACTAGCTTCCATTGCATCAGCATGTTTAAACCACGTCAGTTTACAATCTAGGGTTACATCAAGCAGTTTAGTCTCCGCAACTTGCTCGATTGGCACATTATTCATTACAAGCTTTAGGGTTTAGAGAATGATTTGTCCTAAATACAATACTTTTAGTTGTTGATATATTTAGGGTTAAGAACATAAATTGTGGATAGATAATATTGTAGTGTATTGAACTCTAAACTTTTTACACCGATCCCTTGTCCAAAATGTGTTTAATCTGTTGTTGGGGCTTTCGGAGTTAATCTGTTATTTTAGTGCGCAAATATTTTGAATCTCGTTTAATCGCATTGTCTGAAAGTGTTCAAAATTCACTGAAAACATCCCTCATACATCATCTAAACAGCTAAAAACAACAATGCAATGTAAAACCAAGTAGACATTGAGGTTAAATAAAGTGTTTTCTCAATTACCAAATTTTGCTAAACGTTACTTTAGACAAAATCAAGACGTCAATGTTCATGAAATGTTCTTCTATGAAAAACCTTAAATTACAGCTTCATTTGAGGTAATTCAGAAAATCCTGCGATTATCTGATCACATTTTTTTCACCGTTTGACAGACCAACATTTGAGATCTGGCCTAAACCCTGGCCTATACAAGGTTTATCCCCAGCTGTGTACACAGTATCTGCTTGACAAGCTATGCTGTAATCATCCAAGTGCCAGTTCTAATCTGTCAGATTCATTTCAGTCATTTTGAGTAGAAACGGTGAACACTGTCTGGAAGGGCAAACAACAGATACTGTATGTCCCGATGTTTAAACACAAACAGAGTTAATGGAGTTTAGCGTGAGGCACTCTCCTGGTTAAAACACTTCAGTACAGTGTTGAATCTCTCTCTGACAGGAATACAGGGCGTTGGCACAGTAGAGTACAGTGTTGAATCTCTCTCTGACAGGAATACAGGGCGTTGGCACAGTAAAGTACAGTGTTGAATCTCTCTCTGAAAGGAATACAGGGCGTTGGCACAGTAGAGTACAGTGTTGAATCTCTCTCTGACAGGAATACAGGGCTTTGGCACAGTAGAGTACAGTGTTGAATCTCTCTCTGACAGGAATACAGGGCTTTGGCACAGTAGAGTACAGTGTTGAATCTCTCTCTGAAAGGAATACAGGGCTTTGGCACAGTAGAGTACAGTGTTGAATCTCTCTCTGACAGGAATACAGGACTTTGGCACAGTAGAGTACAGTGTTGAATCTCTCTCTGACAGGAATACAGGACTTTGGCACAGTAGAGTACAGTGTTGAATCTCTCTCTGACAGGAATACAGGGCTTTGGCACAGTAGAGTACAGTGTTGAATCTCTCTCTGAAAGGAATACAGGGCTTTGGCACAGTAGAGTACAGTGTTGAATCTCTCTCTGACAGGAATACAGGACTTTGGCACAGTAGAGTACAGTGTTGAATCTCTCTCTGACAGGAATACAGGACTTTGGCACAGTAGAGTACAGTGTTGAATCTCTCTCTGACAGGAATACAGGACTTTGGCACAGTAGAGTAGCTTGACCGGGCACCGAGCGGTGAATTACAGTTCCAGTCAAAAGTTTGGACACACCTACTCATTCAAGGGGTTTTCATTCCCCCCCCCCCCCCCCTTTTTTTCTTTTCTTTTTACTATTTGCGCTTAGTGGGACTATCATTTGTTTTTCAACAGGACAATGACCCAACACACCTCCAGGCTGTGTAAGGGCTATTTGACCAAGAAGGAGAGTGATGGAGTGTTACATCAAATGACCTGGCCTCCACAATCACCTGACCTCAACCCAATTGAGATGGTTTGAGATGAGTTGGACCACAGAGTGAAGACTGATGGAAAAGCATTACAGGTGAAGCTGGTTGAGAGAATGCTAAGAGTGTGCAAAGCTGTCATTAAGGCAAAGGGGTGGCTACAGTACTTTGAAGAATCTCAAATCTAAAATATATTTTGATTTGTTTAACACTTTTTTGGTTACTACATGATTCCATATGTGTTATTTCATAGTTTTGATGTCTTCACTATTATTCTACAATGTAGAAAATAGTAAAAATAAAGAAAAACCCTTCAATTAGTAGGTGTCCAAACCTTTGACTTGTACTGTTTATCAGTGTCTGAAATAGTATTCTGTTTATATTAGTTTCACTTTTAAAAAATGTGTTTATCGAAGCATCAGAGACAGAATTCACTTAAAATTCACTTAACACATTTATTGTGTTTGGCTTGGCCCTGCCTGAGAGCTCCGTAATGTGAGGCCTTGACAAAACAATTAAACAGAGATTGAAGGAATCCAGGTGTCCTACTCTCTACACCCTATGCCTGCCAACCCAGAGGTGTAAGGTTACTGGACAGGAATGCCATGCACTCAGGTTTTGTAGCTCAGACGGGATGGAACACTTACAACATTTACCCTCTCCTCTCTCTCTCCCTGTCCTCCCCTTCTCTCTCTCTCTCTCCCTGTCCTCCCCTTCTCTCTCTCTCTCTCCCTGTCCTCTCTCTCTCTCTCTCTCTCTCCCTGTCCTCTCCCTCTCTCTCTCCCTGTCCTCTCTCTCTCTCTCTCTCTCCATGTCCTCTCTCTCTCTCTCCCTCTCCTCTCTCTCTCTCCCTGTCCTCTCTCTCTCTCTCCCTGTCCTCTCTCTCTCTCTCTCTCTCCCTCTCCCTCTCCTCTC
>NC_074672.1:36921259-37021259 GCF_029448725.1 Salvelinus fontinalis | reverse complement strand
CTGTGCACTAAATAATTACATTTGAGCCATTTGGAAGCCTTGTGATCTAATTTCGTCCATCTCCAAAGAGCTGGCTGTAGTTTACAGCGCTTCCACCCATGTGGCAGCAGAGAGGGAGAGAAGAAAGAAATAGAAGCACCATTTGAGAGTGATGTGTCAGTAAGACCCTATTCCCACTACGAGAGATGAAGGAGCGGAGGGACAAAGGACATTTCTACTTTTCAATTCACATGAAATCCTTGTCTTATCTTTCATTGTTGCTGGCAACGTGACATTCTTCGTCCGCAGCTCAAATTGACCGTAATTGAAGCCACCGGTCGGCCATATTGACACTCCCCAGTAAGAGCAGTCCTCCATTGGAATGAATGGAATTCTACAGTATTTACATTAAATGTTTCATGAACAAAATGACATGTATTTAAGTATTACCTTTGTTGTAGTGGGGACGGTAACATTAGTAATCTCTAAATATTTAACTTTCAGGGAAAAGTTTTTATATATATCTTTATATTTTTGTTAATGTTTATCTCACATAATCAAATGTTGAAGTATGCATTAAGGTGTCTGTAATGTGGCTAAACGAATGTAGACATTAATAAATGCATTTCTGGTGGAGGAGTAGCATGGTGGAGACGCGGTGGCTTCATCACAGTGCCCCCTATCAGTCATCTTGTGTATAGACAGTATAAATCATTGGTTCATCTCCAGGGGGATATTTCCATTCTAGTCATTTAGCAGACGCTCTTATCCAGAGCCACTGACAGTAGTGAGAGCATACATTTTCTTACCTTTTTCGTATAGGCCTGTTACTTAGCACACACAGTGTTGGCTTGAACTCCTGAATCAATCAGTGCATGTGAATATCCCTCTATCCTTCTGTAGGCCGTCATTGTAAATAAGAATTTGTTCTTAACTGACATGCCTAGTTAAATGTGTGTTTGTCCTCGCCTGTAAATTATTGACATTGGTTGGCCCTTTGAACCTCTGTCTCTCTCCGCTCTATGGGAATGGGGGAGTTGTACGCCCTTAACTTGAATAGCAGCATGTTAGCCTAGTCAACACAGACTCACAGAAACACTATCACCCCTGAGCCTGGGCTTTTTGTGTGCTGCTGACATCTAACACGTAAAACCCCATACACCCCTATCTGATGTGTGAAGTTAGAGTTAAGACAAAAGCGTCTGTGTCAACAGAGCCTCTTCCTCTGCCCAGGGCCACAGCTCCAATCCCCACATCTCTTTCCTCTGCCCAGGGCCCCAGCTCCAATCCCCACATCTCCTCCCTCTGCCCAGGGCCCCAGCTCCAATCCCCACATCTCCTTCCTCTGCCCAGGGCCCCAGCTCCAATCCCCACATCTCCTTCCTCTGCCCAGGGCCCCAGCTCCAATCCCCACATCTCCTCCCTCTGCCCAGGGCCCCAGCCCCCATCCTCACATCTCCTCCCTTTGCCCAGGGCCCCAGCCCCGATCCTCACATCTCCTCCCTCTGCCCAGGGCCCCAGCCTCCATCTCCTTCCTTTGCCCAGGGCCCCAGCCCCCATCCTCACATCTCCTCCCTTTGCCCAGGGCCCCAGCTCCCGTTTTAGAATCAACTCGTTAACTGGAGGTGAAAATGAATCTTTTCCACAGAGGGTTTGCTGCTCCTAAATTACACACTTTCAGAGAACGTAGCGAGGCTGTAGCTTCACACAACTGTTGATCAGAGCTGACTGAGATTTTCTCTTTCCCAAGATATGTATCCTGAAAAGAGGGATCGTCTGATCATGCATCATCATACATCGACAATGATTCAAAATATTTGTGGCCAAATGTGGGGAGAAGGACATTTTTTGACCCTCTCTTCAGTAAAGAAAACCTTTAGTTCCTGTGTGAATCAATCTGGACACTGTGTTGCAGTCCCTCGGTGTTGGACCTTTCAATCTCTCCTCTTCAGGCCACAGATTAAAAGGCCAGATACATTTGGCCTTATAAAGCCTACTATGACTTTAACTCTCTTTTTAACATTTTGAGTGCTTTGGAACATAGATTGTCCAGTGGGTCTTAAATAGACAACTGATTAGGTGGATAAAGGGAGGCCATTTTACTGATCTTTTTCTACGGCCTACCCCGGCCAAACGCTAACCCGGACGACGCTGGGCCAATTGTGCGCCGCCCTATGGGGCTCCCAATCACGGCCGGTTGTGATACAGCCTGGAATCAAACCAGGGTCTGTAGTGACGCCTCTAGCACTGAGATGCAGTGCCTTAGACCGCTGTGCCACTCGGGATGGGTGTCTGTGGACAACCAGTGGAGGGAGCCACTGTTGACACCCCCACAGCATCAGGCCTCTCCTGGAGGGCACTCCAATCTGTCTCCTCTCCCTCCCTCCCTCCCTCCCTCTCTCTCTCTCTCTCTCTCTCTCTCTCTCTCTCTCTCTCTCTCTCTCTCTCTCTCTCTCTCTCTCTCCTCTCTCTCTCTCTCTCTCTCGCTCTCTCTCTCTCTCTCTCTCTCTCTCTGTCATCATAGGCTGGAGTGAGCTGAAGATGGGGGGAGATGATATGGTTACCTGGGGTACATGAATTACTATCCCCAATATTATTGATGACGCCGATGATGATGATGATGATAGGACTACACAAGTAGTCTGGGCCGTAAGCAAATCCCACTTATATTCATTTACCCACTTAAAGGCCCCCAATGACAAATCCCTGCAATTATATAACTAATGTCATTGTTGATTATCATAGCCTAATATCTGTCAGCCCATTTGTGTTTCAGTGATGGATTCTAATCCAAGTAGACTTCTGGCACGCTCTGCTCACATTTCCAGTGAACAGGTGTTCCAAAACATACAGATCTATTTAAAGCACTGGCTGGCACTCCCAAGTCCCCGGTTCTCTAGCTCTTCTACTACAGCACTTCCTTAAGTCCCAGTCTTACTCTATAAATCTCCAATAGCCATTCTGAGGAAAGAACATTTCCAGAGAGTATCTTCACATGAACATAAACCAGTGGCGTTTACCCTCGGTCAGAAAAACGCCTCTAAAAGTAACGTAGACGTATTGTATCTCTGGTAATATTGTGTGCCGTTTTCCTTCATCCACAAAAAACAGCTATTTCATTTGTATATTCAGTAACTAGCCATTGTCATATTGAATAAAATAGTTACATTCAAAGAGAGCATTGTCCATATAATTAGTTTGACACTATATCTAAAAGGGATCCTTTTGACTGACCCACTTTTTTTATGAGCACATTGTGAAATTCTGTCTGCCTATTTGTGTGTGGTGAAGACATGCCTTGTGTATTAGATACTGAATTACTGGTGTAATACATCCGCAACTAGCCTGTGTCATGAGTAATGAACCTCATTGGCCAAGGGTGTTCAGTACACAATAGATGAACAAGATGGAGGGCAGCTCCTCTGTGTGCAGCTGAGCTGACCATCTTGTCTGCTTAGTTCACATGACTACCCAGAGAGCCCCTGGATGCGTCACCCAACCCAAAGCATTGCTCACTGAACCGTTAACCCTTGAGGAGAAAATGGGGTGAGGAGGAGGAGCTCTGTGGAGGAGGAGGAGCTCTGTGGAGGAGAAGGAGGAGCTCTGTGGAGCAGAGAGGGGTAAGGGGAGGTTTAAGCTCATTAATCGCTTCCAACCCCCTTTGTCACACACACATGCACCACACACACACACACGCAAGCATAATCAAATCAAATCAAACCAAATGTTATAGGTCACATACACGTCTTTAGCAGATGTTATTGTGGGTGTAGCGAAATGCTTGTGATTCTAGCTCTGACAGTGCAGCAATATCTAACAAGTAATATCTAACAATTACACAACATATACCCAAAATACACAATGCAATTTTTACAAACAATTAAAGTGACTAAGATACCGAGCACACACGCACGCACACACACACACACACACACACACACACACACACACACACACACACACACACACACACACACACACACACACACCCACACACACACACACACACACACACACACACACACACACACACACACACACACAGAGAGGAACAAACAACAGCGGACCACCAACCAGCGGGGTTACCTCCCCAAGGCATGCAGCCACACAACCGTCCCTCCCTTTCCCCTCACCACCCAGAGAGAGGATCTGTCTGGACACCCCCTGGTCCCCCTCTGCACTGCCACTCATTGTTACAAATTCATAGATGCAGAAGTGGGAAAGAGGTGAAAGCTGTGGGACACACAGGCAGATCAATCTGTTTCTACCAACCCCCAACCAACCCAAACTGCAGGTCACTTTCCTTTCTTCAACTGATTACATATAACGTATGTACTGTCTACTTAAGCAATAAGGCACGAGGGGCTGTGGTATATGGCCAATATACCATGGCTAAGGGCTGTTCTTACACACGACGCATCGCGGAGTTCCTGAAGACAGCCCTTAGCCGTGGTATATTGACTATATACCACAAACCTCTGAGGTGCCTTATTGCTATTATAAAGTGGTTACCAACGGAATTAGAGCAGTAAAAATAAATGTTTTGTCATACCCGTGGTATACGGTCTGATATACCACGGCTGTCAGCCAATCGGCATTCAGGGCACTAACCACCCAGTTTATAATATCATATAACCTATGTCATGATAATATTTATAACAATACTTATTACGTATGTCGTATCACATAGCATTGTGTGTATTATAGCCTATCTATTCACAAGGCCGTATGCAAAAAAACAGGAAACACACCAGTTTGCCTGTTTGGTTTACCGCATTTCTCAGGTTGACATCCTGTCCACATTTTGAGCATTCAGGTCATTATTCAAACAACAACAAAAAATCACAAAGGCTACCGTTCTGTTGCTCATTCACATTTTTTTGAATACACGGAAAATGTTAAATATTTACCTCAGAGACCTCCTAAATAATTCCAACATGAAGCATTACACACTACTTCTATCACCATTTTATTTCAGTGGTCCGGAGACAACTTCCAAGGTCAGGCCTAAGCAGGCTCACTCCATCCAAGCAGCAAACCCCAGAACACTCTCAGACTGTAGGGCCAAATCCACAGCTATATGCCAAGCAGGAGACCCTAGAACACTCTCAGACTGTAGGGCCAAATCCACAGCTATATGCCAAGCAGCAAACCCCAGAACACTCTCAGACTGTAGGGCCAAATCCACAGCTATATGCCAAGCAGGAGACCCCAGAACACTCTCAGACTGTAGGGCCAAATCCACAGCTATATGCCAAGCAGGAGACCCCAGAACACTCTCAGACTGTAGGGCCAAATCCACAGCTATATGCCAAGCAGGAGACCCAAGAACACTCTCAGACTGTAGGGCCAAATCCACAGCTATATGCCAAGCAGGAGACCCCAGAACACTCTCAGACTGTAGGGCCAAATCCACAGCTATATGCCAAGCAGGAGACCCTAGAACACTCTCAGACTGTAGGGCCAAATCCACAGCTATATGCCAAGCAGGAGACCCCAGAACACTCTCAGACTGTAGGGCCAAATCCACAGCTATATGCCAAGCAGGAGACCCCAGAACACTCTCAGACTGTAGGGCCAAATCCACAGCTATATGCCAAGCAGGAGACCCTAGAACACTCTCAGACTGTAGGGCCAAATCCACAGCTATATGCCAAGCAGCAAACCCCAGAACACTCCCAGACTGTAGGGCCAAATCCACAGCTATATGCCAAGCATAATTCTCAAGTGATCCCAGTGGGTTCTCCCAGACAACAACACAAACATTTTAATCACATCTCGAGGAGAGAGATAATAGGGACAGAGAGAGAAAGACAAATAAAAACAAGAAGAATCATCGGGGAAACGCCAGATTTGCGTAAATCTCCCTGGCAAACGAATAATAATTGATTTACCTTTAAATTCGGCCTCATCAGATTTCGTGCCTGTGGCTCTAGTCATGTCATGTCTCAAACAGGTTTTGTTTTCCAACCAGTCACAATGTACAATGTAAATCATTTCCCCATAACAGCCTCAGCTGAAACTAACCAAGCACCAGTATTGATGAGGTTGGTCTCATGATTACTCGTCAGTATTACCTCATGGCTCTAGCTCCTCTGTCCTACACTGCAGACAGTATTAACTCAGGGCTCTAGCTCCTCTGTCCTACACTGCAGACAGTATTACCTCAGGGCTCTAGCTCCTCTGTCCTACACTGCAGACAGTATTACCTCAGGGCTCTAGCTCCTCTGTCCTACACTGCAGACAGTATTACCTCAGGGCTCTAGCTCCTCTGTCCTACACTGCAGACAGTATTACCTCAGGGCTCTAGCTCCTCTGTCCTCTGCTGTAGACAGTATTACCTCAGGGCTCTAGCTCCTCTGTTCTCCGCTGTAGACAGTATTACCTCAGGGCTCTAGCTCCTTTGTCCTACACTGCAGACAGTATTAACTCAGGGCTCTAGCTCCTCTGTCCTACACTGCAGACAGTATTACCTCAGGGCTCTAGCTCCTCTGTCCTACACTGCAGACAGTATTACCTCAGGGCTCTAGCTCCTCTGTCCTACACTGCAGACAGTATTACCTCAGGGCTCTAGCTCCTCTGTCCTACACTGCAGACAGTATTACCTCAGGGCTCTAGCTCCTCTGTCCTACACTGCAGACAGTATTACCTCAGGGCTCTAGCTCCTCTGTCCTACACTGCAGACAGTATTACCTCAGGGCTCTAGCTCCTCTGTCCTACACTGCAGACAGTATTACCTCAGGGCTCTAGCTCCGCTGTCCTACACTGCAGACAGTATTACCTCAGGGCTCTAGCTCCTCTGTCCTACACTGCAGACAGTATTACCTCAGGGCTCTAGCTCCTCTGTCCTCCGCTGTAGACAGTATTACCTCAGGGCTCTAGCTCCTTTGTCCTACACTGCAGACAGTATTACCTCAGGGCTCTAGCTCCTCTGTCCTACACTGCAGACAGTATTACCTCAGGGCTCTAGCTCCTCTGTCCTACACTGCAGACAGTATTACCTCAGGGCTCTAGCTCCTCTGTCCTACACTGCAGACAGTATTACCTCAGGGCTCTAGCTCCTCTGTCCTACACTGCAGACAGTATTACCTCAGGGCTCTAGCTCCTCTGTCCTACACTGCAGACAGTATTACCTCAGGGCTCTAGCTCCTCTGTCCTACACTGCAGACAGTATTACCTCAGGGCTCTAGCTCCTCTGTCCTACACTGCAGACAGTATTACCTCAGGGCTCTAGCTCCTCTGTCCTACACTGCAGACAGTATTACCTCAGGGCTCTAGCTCCTCTGTCCTACACTGCAGACAGTATTACCTCAGGGCTCTAGCTCCTCTGTCCTACACTGCAGACAGTATTACCTCAGGGCTCTAGCTCCTCTGTCCTACACTGCAGACAGTATTACCTCAGGGCTCTAGCTCCTCTGTCCTACACTGCAGACAGTATTAACTCAGGGCTCTAGCTCCTCTGTCCTACACTGCAGACAGTATTACCTCAGGGCTCTAGCTCCTCTGTCATCTGCTGTAGACAGTATTACCTCAGGGCTCTAGCTCCTCTGTCCTCCGCTGTAGACAGTATTACCTCAGGGCTCTAGCTCCTTTGTCCTACACTGCAGACAGTATTACCTCAGGGCTCTAGCTCCTCTGTCCTACACTGCAGACAGTATTACCTCAGGGCTCTAGCTCCTCTGTCCTCTGCTGTAGACAGTATTACCTCAGGGCTCTAGCTCCTCTGTCCTCCGCTGTAGACAGTATTACCTCAGGGCTCTAGCTCCTTTGTCCTACACTGCAGACAGTATTACCTCAGGGCTCTAGCTCCTCTGTCCTACACTGCAGACAGTATTACCTCAGGGCTCTAGCTCCTCTGTCCTACACTGCAGACAGTATTACCTCAGGGCTCTAGCTCCTCTGTCCTACACTGCAGACAGTATTACCTCAGGGCTCTAGCTCCTCTGTCCTACACTGCAGACAGTATTACCTCAGGGCTCTAGCTCCTCTGTCCTACACTGCAGACAGTATTACCTCAGGGCTCTAGCTCCTCTGTCCTACACTGCAGACAGTATTACCTCAGGGCTCTAGCTCCTCTGTCCTACACTGCAGACAGTATTACCTCAGGGCTCTAGCTCCTCTGTCCTACACTGCAGACAGTATTACCTCAGGGCTCTAGCTCCTCTGTCCTACACTGCAGACAGTATTACCTCAGGGCTCTAGCTCCTCTGTCCTACACTGCAGACAGTATTACCTCAGGGCTCTAGCTCCTCTGTCCTCTGCTGTAAACAGTATTACCTCAGGGCTCTAGCTCCTCTGTCCTCCGCTGTAGACAGTATTACCTCAGGGCTCTAGCTCCTTTGTCCTACACTGCAGACAGTATTACCTCAGGGCTCTAGCTCCTCTGTCCTACACTGCAGACAGTATTACCTCAGGGCTCTAGCTCCTCTGTCCTACACTGCAGACAGTATTACCTCAGGGCTCTAGCTCCTCTGTCCTACACTGCAGACAGTATTACCTCAGGGCTCTAGCTCCTCTGTCCTACACTGCAGACAGTATTACCTCAGGGCTCTAGCTCCTCTGTCCTACACTGCAGACAGTATTACCTCAGGGCTCTAGCTCCTCTGTCCTACACTGCAGACAGTATTACCTCAGGGCTCTAGCTCCTCTGTCCTACACTGCAGACAGTATTACCTCAGGGCTCTAGCTCCTCTGTCCTACACTGCAGACAGTATTACCTCAGGGCTCTAGCTCCCCTGTCCTACACTGCAGACAGTATTACCTCAGGGCTCTAGCTCCTCTGTCCTACACTGCAGACAGTATTACCTCAGAGCTCTAGCTCCTCTGTCCTACACTGCAGACAGTATTACCTCAGGGCTCTAGCTCCCCTGTCCTACACTGCAGACAGTATTACCTCAGGGCTCTAGCTCCTCTGTCCTACACTGCAGACAGTTTTACCTCAGGGCTCTAGCTCCTCTGTCCTCTGCTGTAGACAGTATTACCTCAGGGCTCTAGCTCCCCTGTCCTCCGCTGTAGACAGTATTACCTCAGGGCTCTAGCTCCTTTGTCCTACACTGCAGACAGTATTACCTCAGGGCTCTAGCTCCTCTGTCCTACACTGCAGACAGTATTACCTCAGGGCTCTAGCTCCTCTGTTCTACACTGCAGACAGTATTACCTCAGGGCTCTAGCTCCTCTGTCCTACACTGCAGACAGTATTACCTCAGGGCTCTAGCTCCTCTGTCCTACACTGCAGACAGTATTACCTCAGGGCTCTAGCTCCTCTGTCCTACACTGCAGACAGTATTACCTCAGGGCTCTAGCTCCTCTGTCCTACACTGCAGACAGTATTACCTCAGGGCTCTAGCTTCTCTGTCCTACACTGCAGACAGTATTACCTCAGGGCTCTAGCTCCTCTGTCCTACACCGCAGACAGTATTACCTCAGGGCTCTAGCTCCTCTGTCCTACACTGCAGACAGTATTACCTCAGGGCTCTAGCTCCCCTGTCCTACACTGCAGACAGTATTACCTCAGGGCTCTAGCTCCTCTGTCCTACACTGTAGACAGTATTACCTCAGGGCTCTAGCTCCTCTGTCTTCCGCTGCAGACAGTATTACCCCAGGGCTCAACGGAGTTATAAACCCTGGAAAAATCAATAACATTGATTAAAATATCATTAAGCCTTTCTTTAATAATTGGATGAGGACATAGTGGCTCTCACAGAGAGACAGTGGAGACTGGATATACACATTTAAAAACAGAATTCAATAAATTCATGCTATTATAAGGCCATTGCCACTGCAAGAGCCAGATTTGCTGAGCAAACTCTTTATCTACATTTTAATAATCTGGCCGATGACGTTAGTACAATCCCATATGTTATAAATTCATATGCAATGTCTAAAATGGCCAGATTCAGGCATTCACTCATTCCAGTACACTTCATTTGAATTCATTTAACAATGGACTCAATCACGTCTGGATGCCGGCTGAGTCGTCTTGCTTCTGTTTCGAGGCAGATAGTCGGAGGCTAATTGGGAGGAGAGCAGAGGGCTCTCAGAACTGGGGCTGACTCAGCTCTTTGTCAAGTAAAGTGCTCTCACTCTCACTGAAGTCTACATCTCAAATGTACTGTAAAGCATTTTGTTATGATTCCCCCTCCTACTGACAACGACCCAAGCGGACCAAGGTTGAGCCAAAAACAGTTCCTCGCTCAAGGAGGGCGGGGTTACCTGACCTGACCTTATTACCACTACTGTAGGTATGTCATCACCCAGGTGAGGGACAGACATACGCTTCACTCTGTCTGCGTTCGTTCCTCATCTCTATCCCTCGCTGCCCGAATTCAATTCCTTTCACATTTCTGTCTTATTGTCTTCTTTCATCTTTATGTAGATGCCCTACCCTTTTGGGGGGGTCAATGTGGATCCCGACCCAGCCTCTCCCTCCCTGACTTCATCAAGACATAGAGAGAGGGGAGAGAGCATCGGGCCGTGGGGCTCTGGGGGCCTGTAAATATCTTCAGCATGACGTAGCCAGCCTGCGGTAAGTCAATCCTGGGGAGGGGACGACTGGTGACTGAAGGGGGGTGTTGGACCGGTTCAACAGGCAGGATCCCTACTGGACCCCTAATCATAAACACCGGGAACTGGGAAGTATCTCGTGTCTAAAAGAACATTTATCAGTTGGAGTTTTCTCTCTCATTCTATGGCACTGAGATATACTGTGCTGGCAGCGCCAAAATAAATATGTCAGTAATGGAATTTTACTGTCTGTGTTGGATAACAGTGGTCTTCAGCAGACTACCTCTAGCCTGCATTAGAAACCATGCTTTGGATCTGCTACTGGTTTCTAATTTCTAAAGACGTAGAAGGCACTTTCTAGAGATTATATAAAACTTCTGTCAAAGGTAAAATGAGAGGTCGTCTGTTTTAGAACAAACTTTAATCGTAATTCAAATGAAACCTTATTTAGCCATGTGAGTTACAATATGTCATCATTTACTCATCTTAAGTCAGAAACTAAATGCAATAAGTAACTAATCTTCTAAATGAATGATTTAATCAAGATCAAACGTTTCAGATTTGAATTGAATGCTACTATTTTTGTATGGCTTGGAGACAGACTGGGTTTCTCCTCTGATAGAAGACAGGACCTGTCTCTCGCTATTTCTGTTTCCTGTACACCAGTCAATTCTCATGTGGACACAAAAATGGTCATAACATTAAATGACACAAAGCAGACCAAGCACAAGACACGTATTTCATGTACGGTGAAATAAACATTTCATAAAGCTAAATCTAGGGCTTAAGGGTCATGCAGCTGTAGGATATTAATTTGATCACCTTGTTGCAGGACAACATGTCAAACTTGTGGCTATTTGAGGTTTAAAAGGCTTTTGAAGTTTTGTAATTTTCACTTTGAAATGTCATACTTGATCCCTTACGAAAAATGTTTCAACGCCTACAAAAATGTCCATTAATTATAATCCACATAATAATTCACATTTCCTGCTGTTCCAGGATTATTTTCCTACTATAGCAAACTGGCTCAAATTAATATGCTACATCTGTATCTGAAACAGATTGTTTTGTTGTTGAATGAATTAAATGTTGAAATAAACCACACTGTCCCATTCTTCAAATCCTTGTCAATTCTCAGAGCTGAATGGATGCTATATAAAGGGCCTTAAGAAGATTTTTTTCCAAGCTACCATCCTGCCTCGTGTGTGTGGGGGGGGGGGGGGACTTTGATGGTGAAAGGTTTGCACAGACATTAACGTCCTTCTCCCCGTTCAAACGGCTGTTCAGCCTGACAATGCCATTAGCAGTTAGAGCCTTAAACGCAACATAAGGGGAAAGAATTGGACACATACTATTAGAAGCTCATAATGCCACACTGACGGTATGTCTCTTTTATCAATGCACTCTGTCATAGTGATGCTGTGGAGACAAAGGAGGCTGGGTAGGAGGCTGAGTAGACAGGAGCAGCCGTGTAGCAGCATGCTACTCTATAGAGGTGCTGGAGGACACTGTAGTTACTTAGGGGGACTGTCAGCTCTTCCACAGGGAATGTGCACCCCACAATGCACTTTAAGAAAGAGCCAGTCAGGGCTGATTAAGCCATGGACTGACGGGTAGGACGCGGACGGCGGGGGTTGGGAACGGAGGTTGATGGGGAGACAACCAATATGACACTGCCAGCAGGGTATGATTACACCTCATGTGAAGGCAGAAAATCTTCTGAGGCACACTATCCTCCACACAGACATCTGGCATATCCTCTCTGTGTGTGCTGAGAAGAAGGGAAATCAATAGTTATCGAAAAAATAAATGAAAAATAATCATTCAAAGAAGGAAGACGAGGTCTTAATTTGTCATCTTCACAAATGATGTACAACATCAGAGGGGAAGACAAAAACACATTTCAAAAAGGATGTTCAGATCATTACAAGGGCAGTTAAAAACCCAAGGTCACATTTAACTCTCAGGGCCCCAAAACGAAACAGTAAAAACTGTGAGGCTGTGCTGTGGATGAGGTGACAACACGCTAACAGAGGCCATGTGAGCAAAATGACCATTAAAGCTGTGCAAACAGAGGCTAGCGCCGCTCAGGGCCAGTGGCACCAGCTCACCCATGGCTGGAACAGCATTTCCCCCACAGAGCGGAACACACAGCAGATCTGTTCAGCGTAGATAAACCCAGACAGCACAAGGCAGAGCTCCACAGCCCAAAAATCCTCAGGCGCAAACAGAGGTCAGGGTGTTTCTGCTAACTGCACTGAGATACGGTGACCCTTCGTCTCTGCCTCTGTCTGGGGTGTTGATTAAGAAAATGTCTGGGGTGTTGATTAAGAAAACAAGTAGCAGCACGGCCCGGGGCTGGACTGAAGGCCTCGGCCATGGATACAGTTTAAAGGCTGCAAATGTAATTAACAGTAAGCGCATGAGCACGTCATTAAAAGAGTCCGCTATAGCAGCTGTTTCCAACCAATGGAAATGGTCAGTTAAGAATGTTCCCTCTCAGATGTTCCTAGCACTCAATCTCAACCAGGAGAATGAATTTACAGTACCTAAACATCGTCAACGCTGCTGCATCTTTAGCAGAGGGAGACGAATCGCTGCACCACTATCTAATCCGGGCGCAGGGGACTGGGGTCGGTCTAATCTACTGTGCAAACTGCCATTAAGCAACGCTTTTCAAGATTGCATGATTCATTTAGAAATCTATCCCAGGCAACAATGGTGAGGGCAGCCGTCACATCCTACCGCTCAGCATACTAAACACTGAACACCGACAGAATGGGCAAGCAGTGCTGAGGTCATTAATTATTGTAAGGAAATAGCTCAAAACAAGCAGCAGCAACATTCAGTGTATGGAGCTGATCAGCATTTTGATGAGAGGATTTTCGTGTCATATTGTTGAAACCTTTGTCTTGGATCTGGAGGGGGGAGAAAATGGTAAATGCCATTTGCACAAAACATCTCCTGGAATGTGTGAATCTGCATAGTCTTCCTGTTCTTTATATAACAACAAACACATGAATCAGATTCCACTGGCAGTGTACATGCAGTATGTGTTACATAATACTGTATAAAGTATAATATAAACCTTCTGATCAGAATAATGTGATGATCCAGACAAACATCAAGGACATCACCAGTGAAGAAGAAGTCTTAATGAAGCAGGTTTTATATGTAGCACTATTAGAGCCAAACCATCACACACACGGACAGACACACGCACACACACACACACACACAGACATGCACACACACACACTCACGCACACACACACACACACACACAGACATGCACACACACACGCACGCACGCACACACACAGACACACACACACACACACGCGCGCAGACAGACAGACACACACACACAAAGACAGACAGACAAACAGACACAGACACACACACACACACGGACAGACACACACGCACGCACGCACGCACACACACAGACACACACATGCGCGCACAGACAGACACACAGACACAGAGACAGACAGACAGACAGACAGACAGGCACACACACACGCACGCACGCACGCACGCACGCACGCACGCACACACACACACACACACACACACACACACACACACACACATACACACACACACACACACACACACACACACACACACACACAGACCTTTGTTTCCCCGTTACTGTGCTCCATGGAGGAGTGTTTCCTGCCTTCAACTTCCCCAGAGACAACGGAGCCAAAGCATCATGGACAATATTGACAGAAAGATCAGAAATACTAAACTGATTCATTTGACAGATTTCATCACTACCCTTTTCAAGATCGTCAAAAGCTAGCCTACAATTCTCAGAGAGACAAATTCGCAGCTCATTTTTATTTTTCCACAAGGATTGTCTTCGGTCTTTGCTTGTCCCTCTCCTCGGTGAAACAGGGGTTACGAAAGCAAGATAAATCTAATCATTCTATTTCTGACAAACTTAAAACTAAAGGTGGTGGAGCAGACACTTTTAAACAGAACATCAATAGGGAAATGTGATGGCATTTGATGCATCAATAGTTTGATACATATCTCTTATGTAGACTTAGCCATCATGTCCATGTTTAGACCCATAAACATGTGTCCATAAACAATCATCTCAAATATATTTCTGGACAGGTTATGAGCCCAATACACCCCCCACCCCCTTTTTTTTGGCATTTGCTTCACTTCTCAAATCAGTCTTCTAGAGAAATACCCCCCTCCCCTCCCCAATCCTCCCATCCCCACTCCTCCCCTCCCTCCCCAACCTCCCATCCCATCCCCACTCCTACCCTCCCCTCCCTCCCATCCCCAATACCCCCCTCCCATCCCCTCCCTCCCTCCCATCCCCCCCCACCCCTCCCTCCCTCCCATCCCCACTCCTCCCCTCCCTCCCATCCCCACTCCTCCCCTCCCATCCCATCCCCACCCCTCCCTCCCTCCCCCCATCCCCACTCCTCCCCTCCCTCCCATCCCCTCCCTCATTCTTCAATTCATTTTTTTTCTTTCTGGGAAAATGACAGTGTTCCAGGTGCCTGGCTTAAAAAGTCGCCGAGCAAAATCCACCTACACCCCATGCTCTCTGAGGTCCCCGGATACATATCCCACAATCCTCTACCACTGACATCATACATCTGAAACGGCTGATACACCACACACTGACTGAGAACAGCATTCTGACTCAACAACTAAATGGAGGGAGAAACTGAGATCAAGCCTCCCATGAGATGAGGAGAGGCCAGCTGGCAGGCCAGGCAGCATGTGAAGACAACAGGTAATAGGTTCCGTGTCTGTCTTGCGGACGGATTTATCCCTTAAATGGATTTGGGATGTTTACACATACACTTAATTCCAATGTGTATAGGTTGTAATAAACCTTAAATTAAAGTGTCTGCTTGGTCATTTAGAACAGGATTAAAGGTGTCTGCTTGGTCATTTAGAACAGGATTAAAGGTGTCTGTTTAGTCATTTAGAACAGGATTAAAGGTGTCTGCTTAGTCATTTAGAACAGGATTAAAGGTGTCTGCTTAGTCATTTAGAACAGGATTAAAGGTGTCTGCTTGGTCATTTAGAACAGGATTAAAGGTGTCTGTTTAGTCATTTAGAACAGGATTAAAGGTGTCTGCTTAGTCATTTAGAACAGGATTAAAGGTGTCTGCTTAGTCATTTAGAACAGGATTAAAGGTGTCTGCTTAGTCATTTAGAACAGGATTAAAGGTGTCTGCTTGGTCATTTAGAACAGGATTAAAGGTGTCTGCTTAGTCATTTAGAACAGGATTAAAGGTGTCTGCTTGGTCATTTAGAACAGGATTAAAGGTGTCTGTTTAGTCATTTAGAACAGGATTAAAGGTGTCTGTTTAGTCATTTAGAACAGGATTAAAGGTGTCTGCTTAGTCATTTAGAACAGGATTAAAGGTGTCTGCTTAGTCATTTAGAACAGGATTAAAGGTGTCTGCTTGGTCATTTAGAACAGGATTAAAGGTGTCTGTTTAGTCATTTAGAACAGGATTAAAGGTGTCTGCTTAGTCATTTAGAACAGGATTAAAGGTGTCTGCTTGGTCATTTAGAACAGGATTAAAGGTGTCTGTTTAGTCATTTAGAACAGGATTAAAGGTGTCTGCTTGGTCATTTAGAACAGGATTAAAGGTGTCTGTTTAGTCATTTAGAACAGGATTAAAGGTGTCTGCTTAGTCATTTAGAACAGGATTAAAGGTGTCTGCTTAGTCATTTAGAACAGGATTAAAGGTGTCTGCTTGTTCATTTAGAACAGGATTAAAGGTGTCTGCTTGGTCATTTAGAACAGGATTAAAGGTGTCTGTTTAGTCATTTAGAACAGGATTAAAGGTGTATGCTTGGTCATTTAGAACAGGATTAAAGGTGTCTGCTTGTTCATTTAGAACAGGATTAAAGGTGTCTGCTTAGTCATTTAGAACAGGATTAAAGGTGTCTGCTTAGTCATTTAGAACAGGATTAAAGGTGTCTGTTGTTGAAATAGACAAGTGTCTGGTGAGTTTTTTCACCATCTGTCTCTTCCAATTAGCTCTCTGCCTCCAACATGATCGCAGGAATTGACAATGCTAGTTACTTTGGACAAACCATGTCAGTCTCAAAATATCCAGTTTCCTTCCTTCACAGAAGCACTAGAAAAGCAAAAAAAATGAAAAATGACATGAAAAAAAACATTTAAATAGTCCAGTGATAGTTGTTTGCCAAAATGGGGTGGTGAGCCATTTTATAAGCCAAAGCCTAACCATAGCCTTGGGTCACTCCCTTGAAATAGGGAGTCAGCCCTAATTAAATGAAAATAGGTTAACGTAAAGGGAACATTAATATTTAATCAGCCTCTTTGGCCCAACTATGTTAAAAAGCCAAACTTAACCCACACTGTATTCACGGACCGCTTGTTTAGGCCTTTACGATTCCTAATCTTTCTGTATTCTGTCCTTGCAAGAAACCATGTCAAATTATGTTTTCTTAGGAGACAGTCTGTCGGGACATAGGACTGTACCGGTCAGTGGATGACGGTAATTGGCCAGCCAAATGACCACAGTCGTCGTAACCGTTTGTATAGCATTTTTTAAAAACAATACAGTCCTGCATCAGCCACATCAGTTAACATCATTTGAATGAACATTTTACATTACCATGGACATGATTGCATCACAATAGCAGGCAGGTACTGCTTGTTTTAGCAATTTCAAAGTTTCATCATGTTGTTAAGAGTCCATGTTACCGCAGAAAGGGACTCAACCACACGAATGTCTGGCCGTCAGATGATATTATATATTCCTGCTGGTCTTCATCCATAACCGTCAGTTACACAGTTACACAGCAATTATGCAAGCTCTATCTGGACACACTCATCACAACAACAAATAAATGACCAATAACACATTCCATAACAGTAGCAGAGATGTAAATAGACCTAAAATCCACATCATTCTGTACCGTACTGACTTCATCCACAGAATCAAAGAGGCTCCAAGGTAAATTCAGTTTCACTCTCCAAACCTTTTCAACATAACCCTTTGACAGTCTAACTCTGGAGGAATGTTGATGCATTTGCAGGTATGTGGAGGTTTGACATACTCTGTCACAATCCACAGCAGGGTCGTCTGTAGATTGGCGAGGGTGAATAAGGTCCGTGTTGGTCCGGGGGACAACCGTTTTTTGTGGCGTGTAGTCGTATCCTACCGGTTTCAGGGAGACAGAACATGTCTTTGTTGGCCTCTTTATTAAATAACTCATCTCTAATCAGCCCATGTGACGAGGGGAACATTTGCAGGGAAATTTCATGAGGCCAAACAGTGTTCATTGAAGGTCAAATAAAGTACCATGTTCTTAATTCGGGACTCCAAGAAATTTCACACACATGCTGCAACTTAAACGGCAAAATTCTTGTTTACAGGAAATATAATCATGGGTAGGGGAGAGTTCTTAATAGGTAATGACAGATGATTTATGCCCCGGTACATAACTACAGTGTATCTACAAAAGCATCAGCCTATCATCAACATCTTATGAAAGGGATGTTCCTGGACCTCTACAAACATATTCATGCAATTTCAGCATGCCTCATTTATTTGTCAACATAATACATCTTCACCCATGATGATCTGTCATCGTCCAGAAACAGCAGGGAGGTTGATATGTGGGGTCACAGAAGAAGAAGATAAACGATAAACGCGCTGGATCGTTACCTCAGCAGACTACCAAGGTTACTTCCAGCCTGATGCTAGAGCCTGCAGTCAGAGACAGAGAGACAGCAGGACAGCAGGGAATGACTAAATGTGTCTGGCAGGCAGAGCCAGGCTTTGCAGCTACATTGCATCTTGACCAACTGAAAAAATACATCATTTTCTTGTCGAAGATTTTAGGAACTGTTCCCGTTCATGACGGAATGGCCTACAAAGTAGTAAAGATGAAGTGAAATGTTTCCCTCCTACAGAAGGCAGGTTCTGACTCACCAGGCGGGAAGCAGGAGACCTGAGACTTTATAGCAGACAGCCAGACACAGGTGCTTAAGTGCTGCTCCTAAACACTGTGCATTTACGATGATGGCAGCGGTGACCTTAAATGAAGTTATGAGAGGGACGCCATTAAGTTCTAAAAAAGAAAATGCTCAGACGAGGACATATCCAAGAGGGACAGATTTGGGCAGTTTGTCTAAAGGGGCATAATCCCCAAACACAACACATAACCACTTATTAACCACTTTTCTTTGTGTTATCTTTGTGTATCTTATGTTTGTTTTGTAGTAAATATTTCAGATTTTATTTTCATTGTTTTTTAATTCGTTTTTTCCCCCCTGTGAAGCACATTGTGTTGCATTCCATGTCTGAAATGTGCTGTATAAATAAAGTTTGATTTGATTAGATACTGTACCTGTGTCAGATAGATCAGAGCGGTAAAGAGATCATTCTTGAGAGATTATAATGAGAGACTAACAACAACAACAGGATATACACTGTACAGTAGTAGTAACAGTCTACTACAGTAGTGAACAATGTAACAGTCTACTACAGTAGTGAACAATGTAACAGTCTACTACAGTAGTGAACAATGTAACAGTCTACTACAGTAGTGAACAATGTAACAGTCTACTACAGTAGTGAACAATGTAACAGTCTACTACAGTAGTGAACAATGTAACAGTCTACTACAGTAGTAGTAACAGTCTACTACAGTAGTGAACAATGTAACAGTCTACTACAGTAGTAGTAACAGTCTACTACAGTAGTGAACAATGTAACAGTCTACTACAGTAGTGAACAATGTAACAGTCTACTACAGTAGTAGTAACAGTCTACTACAGTAGTGAACAATGTAACAGTCTACTACAGTAGTAGTAACAGTCTACTACAGTAGTGAACAATGTAACAGTCTACCACAGTAGTGAACAATGTAACAGTCTACTACAGTAGTAGTAACAGTCTACTACAGTAGTGAACAATGTAACAGTCTACTACAGTAGTGAACAATGTAACAGTCTACTACAGTAGTGAACAATGTAACAGTCTACTACAGTAGTAGTAACAGTCTACTACAGTAGTGAACAATGTAACAGTCTACCACAGTAGTAGTAACAGTCTACTACAGTAGTGAACAATGTAACAGTCTACCACAGTAGTGAACAATGTAACAGTCTACTACAGTAGTAGTAACAGTCTACTACAGTAGTGAACAATTTAACAGTCTACTACAGTAGTGAACAATGTAACAGTCTACTACAGTAGTGAACAATGTAACAGTCTACTACAGTAGTGGTAACAGTCTACTGCAGTAGTGAACAATGTAACAGTCTACCACAGTAGTGAACAATGTAACAGTCTACTACAGTAGTGAACAATGTAACAGTCTACCACAGTAGTGAACAATGTAACAGTCTACTACAGTAGTGAACAATGTAACAGTCTACTACAGTAGTGAACAATGTAACAGTCTACTACAGTAGTAGTAACAGTCTACTACAGTAGTGAACAATGTAACAGTCTACTACAGTAGTAGTAACAGTCTACTACAGTAGTGAACAATGTAACAGTCTACTACAGTAGTGAACAATGTAACAGTCTACTACAGTAGTAGTAACAGTCTACTACAGTAGTGAACAATGTAACAGTCTACTACAGTAGTAGTAACAGTCTACTACAGTAGTGAACAATGTAACAGTCTACCACAGTAGTGAACAATGTAACAGTCTACTACAGTAGTAGTAACAGTCTACTACAGTAGTGAACAATGTAACAGTCTACTACAGTAGTGAACAATGTAACAGTCTACTACAGTAGTGAACAATGTAACAGTCTACTACAGTAGTAGTAACAGTCTACTACAGTAGTGAACAATGTAACAGTCTACCACAGTAGTAGTAACAGTCTACTACAGTAGTGAACAATGTAACAGTCTACCACAGTAGTGAACAATGTAACAGTCTACTACAGTAGTAGTAACAGTCTACTACAGTAGTGAACAATGTAACAGTCTACTACAGTAGTGAACAATGTAACAGTCTACTACAGTAGTGAACAATGTAACAGTCTACTACAGTAGTAGTAACAGTCTACTACAGTAGTGAACAATGTAACAGTCTACCACAGTAGTGAACAATGTAACAGTCTACTACAGTAGTGAACAATGTAACAGTCTACCACAGTAGTGAACAATGTAACAGTCTACTACAGTAGTGAACAATGTAACAGTCTACTACAGTAGTAGTAACAGTCTACTACAGTAGTGAACAATGTAACAGTCTACCACAGTAGTGAACAATGTCATGCCAGTGAAGGATTCAACTCCCATTTTAGCCACGCCAGGTACAACACAGTAACCCTTTAATGTTGTATTTAATGGATTCTTGTCATAGCATACATTCCCATATTTCAAGTATAGAGTAAAAACAAGCCCACTTTGCTCTTCCATCAGCTACATAGCTTCATCACAAGAAGTGAAATACAGAAGGAAAGATGGGTAGAGAGAACGAGATACACATCTGGAAGCTATCCCCTCGTCTCCTAGTCCCCCCACCACATCTAAAACTCTCTACTGTTTAACAGCTCTCCTGTCTCTCCCATTCTCACCACCACAGCAGTGACCTCCCTCTCCTGTCTCTCCCATTCTCACCACCACAGCAGCGACCTCCCTCTCCTGTCTCTCCCATTCTCACCACCACAGCAGTGACCTCCCTCTCCTGTCTCTCCCATTCTCACCACCACAGCAGTGACCTCCCTCTGTGTCTCTCCCGATCCCTGTGCTCCTGTCAAACAGAACAACAGCTCACTCTGGGCAAAGCTGATGGGAACTGCTGTGTGATGGTCTGTTGAGAGGTATGCTACTAGTCTGCTACTCGTGTGTTGGGCAGTTACTCCACTGGGGCAACAGAGAGATTGTCTAAAATGTCGTTACAGTTGTGGTCAAATATACACTACCGTTCAAAAGTTTGGCGTCACTTAGAAATGTCCTTGTTTTTGAAAGAAAAGTTTTTAAAAATTGTCCATTAAAATAACATCAAATTGATCAGAACAGTTTAGACATTGTTAATGTTGTAAATGACTATTGTAACTGGAAACGGCAGATTTTTTATGGAATATTTACATAGGCGTACAGAGGCCCATTGTCAGCAACCATCACTCCTGTGTTCCAATGGCATGTTGTGTTAGCTAATCCAAGTTTATCATTTTAAAAGGCTAATTGATCATTAGAAAACCCTTTCGCAATTATGTTAGCACAGCTGAAAACTGTTGTCCTGATTAAAGAAGCAATAAAACTGGCCTTCTTTAGACTAGTTGAGTATCTGGAGCATCAGCATTTGTGGGTTCGATTACAGCCTCAAAATGGCCAGAAACAATGACCTTTCTTCTGAAACTCATCAGTCTATTCTTGATCTGATAAATTAAGGTTATTCCATGTGAGAAATTGCCTAGAAACTGAAGATCTCCCACAAGGCTGTGTACTACTCCCTTCACAGAACAGCGCAAACTGTCTCTAACGAGAATAGAAAGAGGAGTGGGAGGCACAACCGAGCAAGAGGACAAGTACATTAGAGTGTCTAGTTTGAGGAACAGACACCTCACAAGTCCTCAACTGGCAGCTTTATTAAATAGTACCCGCAAAACACCAGTCTCAACATCAACAGTGAAGAGGCGACTCCGGGATGCTGGCCTTCTAGGCAGAGTTCTCTGTCCTGTGTCTGTGTTCTTTTGCCCATCTTCAACTTTTATTTTTATTGGCCAGTCTGAGACATGGCTTTTTCTTTGCAGCTCTGCCTAGAGGGCCAGCATCCCGGAGTCGCCTCTTCACTGTTGATGTTGAGACTGGCGTTTTGCGGGTACTATTGATCTAATGATCAATTAGCTTTTTAAAATGATAAACTTCGATTAGCTAACACAACGTGCCATTGGAACACAGGAGTGATGGTTGCTGACAATGGGCATCTTACACCTATGTAGATATTCCATTAAAAATCAGCCGTTTCCAGCTACAATAGTCATTTACAATATTAACAATGTCTACACTGTATTTCTGATCAATTTGATGTTATTTTAATGGACAAAAAATGAGCTTTTCTTTCAAAAACAAGGAAGTTTCTAAGTGACCCCAAACTTTAAAATGGTAGTGTATAAATTGGCACCCTCACACTTTACAAAGTGTAATGGAGCAGAATGTTTCGTTTCTGATTTTCAAAACTGGTTAAATAGTTATGTTTACCCGGTAGGCACCTGCAACTTAGCAGAGATGAGATCAATTACACCGTAAACGAGAATCACTTGCCTCCAATAACATTTATTTGAATCGTGAATAATTAAGATCAGGCAATTGTTTTTACTTTGAAGTGAAAAATGTATTTAAAAAATAATCTTGGTCCTGTGCATTTGTAAATCAAACAAATAAATGTGTGAACATCAAACGTTTTTTCAATTTTAACTTATTTTAGAAGAAATTGCTAATAGTGCGAGCGTGAAGGTGTACGTATATTTCACTGCAACTGTATGTAGTAAACATGGACTCTGTAACTGAGACCTCCAGAAAAAGGCAGAGGAATCTCTAGTTAATGAATAGCTGGTTAGTGGTTAGCGTTTTTCAGGTTCAATACAAGATTCTGAGGATCTAAAACCTGTCAGAAATTCACTTGATCCCTTGACCCTTGGAAAGGCTGATTGCTTAGCAATTTCTATCAATCACCAAACGTATGTTTTGTGAGACAATGCTTGAATTGCTCGACAACCTTGAAAATGTCAATGAAAAGCAGCACAAGTGCAGGAATTCTTTCTTCACCATAAGAACACCTTCCAAACAGAATCAAAAGCCACAAGAAATCTAATATGTATGCCATAGAAATATAACACACTTGGCACACTTCCACACAACAACGATCTGATAGAGATATTGTAGCAAAAGCGCTTCAGAACTCTCCCTTACATGTGAGTGGACACTCCAGCATCAATACTCGCGCATCAACACTCCAGCATCAACACTCCAGCAGCAACACTCCAGCATCAACACTCCAGCATCAACATTCTAGCAGCAACACTCCAGCATCAACATTCCAGCATCAACACTCCAGCATCAACATTCCAGCAGCAACATTCCAGCATCAACACTCCAGCAGCAACACTCCAGCATCAACATTCCAGCAGCAACATTCCAGCAGCAACACTCCAGCATCAACATTCCAACATCAACATTCCAGCAGCAACACTCCAGCAGCAACATTCCAGCAGCAACACTCCAGCATCAACATTCCAGCAGCAACACTCCAGCATCAACATTCCAGCAGCAACACTCCAGCATCAACATTCCAGCAGCAACACTCCAGCAGCAACACTCCAGCATCAACACTCCAGCATCAACACTCCAGCATCAATACTCGAGCATCAACACTCGAGCAGCAACTCTCCAGCATCAACATTAGAGCATCAACCGTCCAGCATCAACACTCCAGCATCAACACTCCAGCAGCAACATTCCAGCAGCAACATTCCAGCAGCAACATTCCAGCAGCAACACTCCAGCATCAACATTCCAGCAGCAACACTCCAGCATCAACATTCCAGCAGCAACACTCCAGCATCAACATTCCAGCAGCAACACTCCAGCAGCAACACTCCAGCATCAACACTCCAGCATCAACACTCCAGCATCAATACTCGAGCATCAACACTCGAGCAGCAACTCTCCAGCAGCAACATTCCAGCATCAACACTCCAGCAGCAACACTCCAGCATCAACATTCCAGCAGCAACATTCCAGCAGCAACACTCCAGCATCAACATTCCAACATCAACATTCCAGCAGCAACACTCCAGCATCAACATTCCAGCAGCAACATTCCAGCAGCAACACTCCAGCATCAACATTCCAGCAGCAACACTCCAGCATCAACATTCCAGCAGCAACACTCCAGCATCAACATTCCAGCAGCAACACTCCAGCAGCAACACTCCAGCATCAACACTCCAGCATCAACACTCCAGCATCAATACTCGAGCATCAACACTCGAGCAGCAACTCTCCAGCATCAACATTAGAGCATCAACCGTCCAGCATCAACACTCCAGCATCAACACTCCAGCAGCAACATTCCAGCAGCAACATTCCAGCAGCAACATTCCAGCAGCAACAATCCAGCATCAACACTCCAGCATCAACATTCCAGCATCAACATTCCAGCAGCAACATTCCAGCAGCAACATTCCAGCAGCAACACTCGAGCAACAACATTCCAGCAGCAACACTCCAGCATCAACATTTGAGCAGCAACACTCCAGCATCAACACTACAGCATCAACACTCGCGCATCAACACTCCAGCATCAACATTCCAGCAGCAACACTCCAGCATCAACATTCCAGCATCAACAATCCAGCATCAACACTCCAGAAGCAACATTCCAGCAGCAACACTCCAGCATCAACACTTGAGCAGCAACACTCCAGCATCAACACTCGCGCATCAACACTCCAGCATCAACATTCCAGCAGCAACACTCCAGCATTAACATTCAAGCATCAACAATCCAGCATCAACACTCCAGCAGCAACAATCCAGCAGCAACATTCCAGCAGCAACACCACATGGAGAACAATGGCCCCTGCTCTCCAGACCCAACATCACTCAGCCTTGTTCTGGACCGGGGGATTTATGGCAAACAGATTTCCCCGCGATCAAACCTGCCGTGGGCTGGGACGGCTCGTAAATCTGGGCCCTGGCCTGCTTCACAGCCCATTCACCCAACACTGATTTATACTGCTGAATTAGCTTCCATTCCAATTTGAGGCTGACGCCACTCAGGACAGACGCAGGGAAAACAGAACAGGAGACATTGACTTGCCTAGTTAAATAAAGGTTACACACACACGGGGGTGCAGCCCATGTCATACAGGTAACACCTGACCTGTACAGCTTGTCTACTGCTGTACATATAAACTGTTAGGGGGGGGTAACCTATAGGATGGTCAGATCTTACTGACTGTCCTATATGGGTGGGAGATGGTAGGGACCTCACGATACAATATTATCATGATACTTAGGTACCGATATGACATTTATGTAAAATTCTTCTTCATCTTTTTTTTTTTTTTTTTACAGATCGTTACTTGGAGTCAAAGTATCAAGATAATGTCGGCCAAAATAATATTGCGATATGTAAATGTATAGATTTTCCCCCCCATCACTACTGTGCTATGGATTGCCACTACAGTAAAATGTTGAATCTTAATAATATATTCAATATATTCTTAGCTTATGGCAGTATTTATTATTGAGTCCCAGCTAATAAATATTTCCGGTATTATGAAGAGTCAACAACAAAACAAACCATTGCTTTAATATTAAAACAAATTATTAAAATTATTCAATATCAAAAACTGTCTTGGAAACTTGATTTGCATGAGTTCCCTTTGGAAGACGAGATAAGGTGGCTAGCAATCAAAAAACAGAACAGTTTATGCACACACACACACTCGGATACACTCGCACATGTACACACAGGGACACACACACTCACACTCGGACACGCTCGCACATGCACACACATGCACACACAGGCACACACACACACACACACACACACACACACACACACACACACACACACACACACACACACACACACACACACACACACACACACACACACACACACACACACACACACACACACACACACACACACACACACACACAATAACATCAGCAGTGGCACCACACCAGCACAAGCAATAAAATACACCTGACAACCTTGGTCTAATACACAGCCTGTTGCTGAGTCAGATTATGTGATCCAGAAAGGCCTTTTCCTATTTCAGCACTAATAGATGTCTCACTGTAGACTCCTCCACAGTGGTGATGGGGAGGTGCAGGACACCAACCAACCACTGCTTTATTAACGCCACTGTACTATCTACATTTCAATGCTTTTTGCAAACCGTTGATTACATTACCGTTGTTTCAGCTGAATGCATCTTGCTCGGTGTCACAATAGTGTGTAATAGAATGAACAGAATCCCAAACAAGGACACAGCTGTTCATTACCTGCACAAGAGTGCAGGTGCGAAATCAAATCAATCAGATGCAATCATCTTTCACTCATAATTATAACCTTATAATTACGATGTCCCTTTGTGTTTGCCTCAATGTATCATCTCAGAAATCAATACTAATTGATCAATACTAATTCAAAGCAGCGCTCAGCTCCGTTTTCACCACTTAAAATTATTATTCTTTTCATATTCTCAGTTAGACCTAACGCTGGTTCCTCTCTCCTACATTTGCCACTGTGAAAGCCATTGGTAGGGGACAGGAAATACTAGGGGCTCATGGGTAATTTCCGCATGGCTCCAGAAAGCGGCTTGTATTCTCTGATCTCTTGCCAAAACAAACAAGCCATTCTGAGAGGAGATATGATGTGATTATATAGCCTCCTCCTGCATTCTCTAGCTCCTTATTATGGCAGGTAGTCTAATACTCCACACTGGGCCACAACAAGCTATCCCTTAGAGCAGCATTTCACCGGAAAACATTAAAAACATAACACCCACAGGATGAAACATGTGCAATATCCACTTTCTGTTAAGTGTAACTGTAATCTATTGGGTTTCTATTGAGATTGAGTTTAACAACAAAGCAGCCAGTGGCTGGTGGGAATAAGCCCCTTTTAGATTGTGTGAATGTTTGACTTCCCTGTCAGGGCTTGGCCTCTGCAGTCTCCTGCTTCTTCTTTCACAATAATCCATGCACCACAACCACATAATCCACTCACCAATTAAATAAACCCCAATCCCTCCAACTGTGTTAATAAATAATGCAAATTACAGTTTTTAATACACCTAATGAATTCATGACGATGATCTATATATCAGACAAGTGAATTTATGTGTGTGTGTGGGGGGGGGGGGGCAGCATCTTAAAAACTTGAGATGGGAAAATGCGCAGTTGGGATGATCCTAAATATCTCTCTGTATTATCAACGCAGATCATTTAAACATATTAGGTACTGAATCCTCTTGACATATACTGTCATCAGTATGGGCTAAATACTCCAAACTTGGCTTGTAGACATAGCCTTGTGACCCAGGGAACATATTGATACACGTATCAACAGGGGACCTCATAAATAATCGGAATAGAAAACAAAACACGACACTACTCTCCAAGGAGAAGACTTTCTAACTAAGCCCATGCTTTTCAGTGTGTATGTGAGCACAGTTTACGTTCTGCTCTGGGAATAGGATGGTAAGAACACAGAACTGGGGTGTAATTCATTTCTGACCAAGCATTATAATCACTGTGTCAAGTGAAAATAGCTAAGTCAGTCCAACATCTCATGGAATTTCTCTCAAAAGAAATGGTTAACTGGGACAGACCACCCATTTAACATATACAAGGACCAGGGACTGAGGCATTTATAAGAGAATGATTATTGATTCCAGTACAATAAAAATGTATTCTCATCCAATCTCAGGCTTTTATTTCAAAGGCAGAGCAAGTAGACTAAATGACTTGATAGTTAAAGATAGGCAATAGCACACACTAGTTTGACTCTTAACAGAACACTAGAGGAGGGATGATATTTTGGAGTTGGCTGAGTAGGAAAGTAAGGGCATCAATTCTCAGCAGCACCATTTGGTATAATGTTATTGTTGTAAACAGTGGGCACAGAGGGCAGGGTGAGTCATGGGCTGTTTTTCTTTTCATAGAACATTGTGGGAGTAGACCATGATTCTCTCTGCTAGGGCGCCAAACTACGTTCTCCTGTCCACAAAACCAATGGAGAGTGACTGAAATAGCATCAAATGTATCCCTCTCCAGGCATCGCCACATTCAGTGGGGTTATCATTATGTCAGAATGTCCAAAATTCTAGATGGCGTTCCAAGTCCTTCTAGATGGTATTCCAGTAACTGTTTTTACGTTTCAATGTCACACAGTTATGAAAGGACAAAATCATTATAGTCTTTAAATGAATCCTAGAAGTCATTGGTTAGTGCTTTTAACTAAAGACCTATTACTGTGTACTCTACTACAACTCTGTCCCCACGCCAGTCTGAGGTTCACACACTGGATGGAAAACACAGATCCACATGAGGCGGTGTGATGAAAAAGATCAAGTTTGGACACCTACTCATTTAAGGGTTTTTCTTTATTTGTACTATTTTCTACATTGTGGAATAATAGTGAAGACATCAAAACTATGAAATAACACATATGGAATCATGTAGTTGAGAGTATGCTAAGAGTGTGCAAAGCTGTCATCAAGGCAAAGGGTGGCTACTATGAAGTATCCCCAAAAATATATATATTTTGATTTGTTTTAACAGTTTTTGGTTACTACATGATTCCATATGTGTTATTTCATAGTTTTGATGTCTTCACTATTATTCTACAATGTAGAAAATAGTAAAAATAAAGAAAAACCCTTAAATGAGTAGGTGTGTCCAAACTTTTGACTGGTACTATATATAAATCAAAAAGGCTATATAATGCATAACATGTTGAACTACAATGAATTCAACAGAGTAATAAGAAGTGAACGTTTCTATAGAGTGGATGTCATAAGAGCTCTGATGTTATTTTATCAGAAATGAAGTGCAACCAGGTCAGTGGTCTCCTAAAATAAATACATGTGGATTTTAAACATCCTTTTTGAGGAAACAAGCTTCTGCTGAATATAAAGAAACGCAGCATTTCAACCCAGAATGACTGACTGCTGAAGTTCTTCATCTATTGTAAATGACTGAGCCGCGATGATAACATTGTGTCAACTCCCAGCAGAGCAGCAACCGAAAATAAATCCATTCAGAATAAGATGGAGGCTGAGCATATTCTGCCGCCAACTCAAGTCAGAAAGGCCATATCTACACAACAAAAAGTTCCAAACCAGAGAAATATCATTTATTTTCATAAATCTTTTATAGTCAACTGAGAAAAGACCCCCATGGCTTCCACTAGAAATATCATGGAATATTCAATCCTGCTTTTGACCGAAAAAGCATTCTGTACTGTATCATGCAATGTTCTACAAATATTGAATCACAGCGCAAAAGAAATCGGACAAAGCGGTTGGTGTGTGGTGAAATCCCATTTCTGCCTACAACACCAGGGTTTCCCCCAGGCCTTCACCCGGTATGGCTTCATGTAGAGAACTGTAACACAGCTGCCAGGGAATAATTGATCGGCCCATTTGAACAGAAAGAATCAGAATGTCTCCCTTACCTTTTTGAGGCGTCCACTTCGGGTTCCCACAAACACCACTGAGTGATCTCCATAGGTGTAGGCCGTTACCGCTCCCATACCGTCCACGCCGTCGTCATAGAGAGGGGTCCCTTCTATCACCCGCAGACCCCCAAGAGGTTGGTTCAACACCAGCCCACAGAAGTCATCACCAATCTGCTTCGGCTGTAAAACAAAACAAGAAGGGGACAATGTTCAGAATGTATCAAGGTTCTGGATCAAATGTAGCCTATTTAATCACTTAGGGCCTGGAATACACAAAACGCTAATAGAATTGAGTTTCACTACACCTCTAACATACATAAAGAAACATGAACATGTAATCAATTACTAAGATAAGAAATGTAATAAAAAAGCACCGGTGTATTCTTGGCATGTATAGAGATTTAAAAAGAAATCTGAATCAACTAAAAACATGCCGGTGCCAGAGGAACAAATGATTATTGTTGTTGAGCCTTTATGAAGGACAACTATATGTAACAAGGCCGGTGTCAGAGGAACAAACGATTATTGTTGTTGAGCCTTTATGAAGGACAACTATATGTAACAAGGCCGGTGTCAGAGGAACAAACGATTATTGTTGTTGAGCCTTTATGAAGGACAACTATATGTAACAAGGCCGGTGTCAGAGGAACAAACGATTATTGTTGTTGAGCCTTTATGAAGGACAACTATATGTAACAAGGCCGGTGTCAGAGGAACAAACGATTATTGTTGTTGAGCCTTTATGAAGGACAACTATATGTAACAAGGCCGGTGCCAGAGGAACAAACGATTATTGTTGTTGAGCCTTTATGAAGGACAACTATATGTAACAAGGCCGGTGCCAGAGGAACAAACGATTATTGTTGTTGAGCCTTTATGAAGGATAACTATATGTAACAAGGCCGGTGTCAGAGGAACAAACGATTATTGTTGTTGAGCCTTTATGAAGGACAACTATATGTAACAAGGCCGGTGCCAGAGGAACAAACGATTATTGTTGTTGAGCCTTTATGAAGGACAACTATATGTAACAAGGCCGGTGCCAGAGGAACAAACGATTATTGTTGTTGAGCCTTTATGAAGGACAACTATATGTAACAAGGCCGGTGCCAGAGGAACAAACGATTATTGTTGTTGAGCCTTTATGAAGGATAACTATATGTAACAAGGCCGGTGTCAGAGGAACAAACGATTATTGTTGTTGAGCCTTTATGAAGGACAACTATATGTAACAAGGCCGGTGCCAGAGGAACAAACGATTATTGTTGTTGAGCCTTTATGAAGGACAACTATATGTAACAAGGCCGGTGCCAGAGGAACAAACGATTATTGTTGTTGAGCCTTTATGAAGGACAACTATATGTAACAAGGCCGGTGCCAGAGGAACAAACGATTATTGTTGTTGAGCCTTTATGAAGGACAACTATATGTAACAAGGCCGGTGCCAGAGTCTGGCACGCACACTCTCATTATGTGGGCAAGGGCTATTGCTGCGCATGAGAAGAGGCTAATAATGTCCATGAACCAGGCCATCATCAAGAGCAGATTTGCATCAGCTACAGGGAGCCCTGTTACTCCTAATAAAAAAACAAGCCCCCGCTTCCTTAAAGGATCCAGGTCAGCTACTGATACTCGTAGTTCTCCTCTCCATCCGCCCAGCTCTGACCCATAAACTAACAGGGTGCCATCAGCCATTAGGGCACAAGGAGGGAGGAAAATGTAACTTTCTGCACAGGCCTTGACAGAACATCGTATAAGTATAGTTTTGGCAGCAGCTCTTCAACTGTTCTTGATTTAAATCCTTGAGAGAGGTGCCCTTATAAGATGCATCCGTTTAAATACCCTGCCTGCTGCACAGTATTTAGATGGATCACTACTTAACTGTATGTTTCATGAGTTGCCTCACAATACTACAGTACAGTGATATGACTGGAGTCAGCTTCATAGGAGATAACCCTGCTCTGTCTTACGGTTTATCCCGGGTAACGTTTACTGGAATAGAAATTCTTCCATTTTATCAAACATTGTATAGATCAGCTGTGACTTTTCATGTTGTATAGTCACTCGAAATATGATTCTGGATGTAAAAATACCACCCTGTTAGTTTTTTTTTCATAAAGCATCATACGGTGGAGACTGGATAAGATATCCTATGCCTAGAACGTGTTTGCAAGCCTGTTAAATGTTTCAATATATTCATGGAGAATTTGGGCTATTGAAGTTAATGAGGTATGGATGAAATATGAATGTAAACCCAGCAGAATATTGCCTGCTCTGGGGCTGGGGCCTGAGGCAGGATAGAAGTACTTGATTTGAGCGGAACTACTGAAATGAAATGGTGATGACTCACCGTGTTGATGCAGGGGAGCTCCTTGTTGAGCAGCCAGGGCAGGGACAGCTTGCCTTCCCCACGGTAACATGACTTGATCCTCTCCCTCATAGCCAGGTTGATCTGATGCAGGGTAAAGAGACACAGGACTGTTTCCCGAGGCGGGTTGGCCCGGTTCTTCTGGCCCTGGGAGAACACGACAAACAGCACATCCTCGTCCTCAGACAGCCCCAAGGCCTGGGCCAGCATCCGACCTGGACGGTGCTTGTAGGCGGACTGAACCAGCCGGTACTCCACCCCATCCTTGGTGCAGCCCAGGGGGAACTCCACGTAAGAATAGAACTCGGTGTCGTTGGAACACATCCGCACTATCTTGGAGGTGAAGAACTTTTCACCGGTGGCATCCATCTGGGTGAGCTGTGTGTCCAGCTGCAACGTCAGGAAATAGATGTAAGTACGGCTGGAGAATCCATACACGTAATAGATGTCAAACGCCGGGTAGAGGGACAGGGTATCGGAGGGTATCTTGATTTGTGATGACACAAACTCGTCCTGGTAGACCAGACTGAACATGTTAACACTCTCTTCATCAGTGACCAGTTTACGGCTGGACAGGGTAGGGAAATACTCTGACTTGCCATCTATGGCTGCCCCAATGAACAGCCGGCTGCCCCCCTTCTTCTCATTCTTCCACTTCCCTTCTGTACTGTCAACCACCACTCCTGCCATGCCGTCAGCCTCCCTGGCTCCAGAGAGGTAGTGCTCCTTGCGGTGATGGGGCTCTCCCAGCTTGAAGAGGTCCTCCAGTCGCAGGAACTGACACACACCCTGCCAGATGCTTCCACATGCTACCAGGCGGTTGCCAGCGTAGTCAACCAGCAGCAACTTGTTGACGTTGTCAGAGGACTCCAGTTTGTGTGCACAGGCTCGGACGCTGGGAGGGGGGTAACATTTGGCGTTGTCATCCACGGGGCCAGTCATGTGTGAACGCAGCTCTGTTAGGTTGGCAGACAGCTTGAAGACACGGTTCACTGCTCCCACATAGACCTCTCCCGTCCGGCTGTGCACTGTGAGATGAGTCAGGCTGGTGTCTGTGACCCTGTAGGTGCCTGTCTCAGGGGGGAGCTTGGTCGGGGCCATGGGGAATGTATTGGTAGTCCCAGAGTGTAGAAAAAGGACAAATACCACCAGCCATTTGGGTGTCATGATGGAGATCTTTTGGTGGTGGGAGAATAGAGCTCGTCACGTGAGCTTATTGCAGTCCTTTGTCTGTCTCAGTTCAGTGGTTCATGTCTGAAATGAAAAAGATATGTTGGTTAGGATGGATTGCAGTATTGAATACATGAGTAAGTAGTGTCCCCTCAAAGTAGATGGAGAAAAATCTCATTCAATTTCATCACTTTTCAGTGTCCCCCTCCCTCACCACCAACTCCTGACTGTAGTCGATTTTGAGATATTAATGACTAAATGTGCAAGTCAGCCACTGACACAGCTGTGTGTGTGAGGGAGGTTTGGGGGAGTGTATTGATTGTAGGGCTGGTGCCAAGGCTTGTCTGTCCCACTACCTTCACTCAATGGATTGCTAATAAACCTTTATAGCCATCACCAACACTAATCCCGAGCACATTTGTTAATTAGGAAGTATTGCTACTAGGAAAAGAGAACATGACAACAACAGAAGATATACAAACAAACAGGGACAATTATGATGCGCTGCCATATATTAGTAACAGACCACAGGATAATGCTATAGTGGTCAGTGGGTCAGACATCGCTCCACTGCTCATGGTCCTCCACCCCTCCCACATACCCACTGGTTAGAGCTTCTGGAATGAAAGATGACCTTATGGCACTACAACAGCCCAACCGTTATTGAATGTGGCATAAAAATGCATTAAAGGAGAGTACTGCCAGTAAAACTAAACTATATAATAAGGGCTGGGATTTTCTGCGTCAACTACAAGCGTCATGTCCTCACCATGGATGATCTCAGCACTCTGTACGGACAGAACTGGCTCAATGACCAGATCATGAACATGTATGGTGACCTTGTGATGGACTCGGTGCCCGAGATGGTTCCCTTCTTCAACAAGGGCTGGGGCTGGGATAGGAAAATGACCTTATGGCACTACAACAGCCTGGGCTAGGGCTGGGATAGGAAGTAGGAACACAGGAAGAATGGGCCTTTAATCATCTGACACGTTTCAGCAGTTTGGGGTTTCAGGTATTAGCAGCACACAGACAGACAGACAGACAGACAGACAGACAGACAGACAGACAGACAGACAGACAGTCAGACAGAGACAGTCAGACAGAGACAGACAGACAGACAGAGACAGTCAGACAGAGACAGACAGACAGAGACAGATAGAGACAGACAGACAGACAGAGACAGACAGACAGACAGACAGAGACAGACAGACAGACAGACAGACAGAGACAGGCAAACAGAGATATACAGAGACAGACAGAGACAGTCAGACAGAGACAGACAGAGACAGTCAGACAGAGACAGACAAACAGAGACAGACAGACAGGGACAGTCAACAGAGACAGACATACAGAGACAGACAGACAGAGACAAACAAACAGAGACAGACAGAGAAAGTCAGACAGAGACAGTCAGACAGAGACAAACAAACAGAGACAGACAGACAGAGAAAGTCAGACAGAGAAAGTCAGACAGAGAAAGTCAGACAGAGACAGACAGACAGAGACAGACAGACAGAGACAGTCAGACATAGAAAGTCAGACAGAGACAAACAAACAGAGACAGACAGACATAGAAAGTCAGACAGAGAAAGTCAGACAGAGAAAGTCAGACAGAGACAGACAGACAGAGACAGACAGACAGAGAAAGTCAGACAGAGACAGACAGACAGAGACAGACAGACAGAGAAAGTCAGACAGAGACAGACAGACAGACAGAGACAGACAGACAGAGACAGACAGACAGAGACAGTCAGACAGAGACAAACAAACAGAGACAGACAGACAGAGACAGTCAGACAGAGACAGACAGAGACAGATAGAGACAGACAGACAGACAGACAGAGACAGACAGAGACAGACAAACAGAGACATACAGAGACAGACAGACAGAGACAGACAAACAGAGACAGACAAACAGAGACAGTCAGACAGAGACAGACAGAGACAGTCAGACAGAGACAGACAAACAGAGACAGACAGACAGGGACAGTCAACAGAGACAAACAGACAGAGACAGTCAGACAGAGACAGTCAGACAGAGACAAACAAACAGAGACAGACAGACAGGGAAAGTCAGACAGAGACAGTCAGACAGAGACAAACAAACAGAGACAGACAGACAGAGAAAGTCAGACAGAGAAAGTCAGACAGAGAAAGTCAGACAGAGACAGACAGACAGACAGAGACAGACAGACAGAGACAGTTAGACAGAGAAAGTCAGACAGAGACAAACAAACAGAGACAGACAGACAGACAGAGAAAGTCAGACAGAGAAAGTCAGACAGAGAAAGTCAGACAGAGACAGACAGACAGACAGAGACAGACAGAGAAAGTCAGACAGAGACAGACAGACAGAGACAGACAGACAAAGAAAGTCAGACAGAGACAGACAGACAGAGACAGACAGACAGAGAAAGTCAGACAGAGACAGTCAGACAGAGACAAACAAACAGAGACAGACAGAGAAAGTCAGACAGAGACAGTCAGACAGAGACAGTCAGACAGAGACAGACAGACAGAGACAGTCAGACAGAGACAGTCAGACAGAGACAGTCAAACAGAGACAAACAAACAGAGACAGACAGACAGAGAAAGTCAGACAGAGACAGTCAGACAGAGAGAGTCAGACAGAGACAGTCAGACAGAGGCAAACAAACAGAGACAAACAAACAGAGACAGACAGTCAGACAGAGACAGTCAGACAGAGACAAACAAACAGAGACAGACAGACAGAGACAGTCAGACAGAGACAGTCAGACAGAGACAAACAAACAGAGACAGACAGACAGAGAAAGTCAGACAGAGACAGTCAGACAGAGACAGTCAGACAGAGACAGACAGACAGAGAAAGTCAGACAGAGACAGTCAGACAGAGACAGTCAGACAGACACAGTCAGTCAGAGACAGACAGAGACGGACAACACCTCTAGCTCTTACTAAGCACTACTTGTTCCCTGCGTGAGGGGTGCTTGATATTCTGCCCGTCAACTCATTTAGTGTGTCCACAGTGTTTGGTGAGTTTCAGTAATAACAAAAGTATCTTTGTCAGGTTGTCTCTGACCTCACTGATTATGAGTCTTCACGTAGTAGTCACAGAGAGAGCAGGGAAACACGGAACTCATCACAAATCCAATCATCCATCTCATCGGTTATTTTGTTTTATTATATAGTTTAGTTTTACTGGCAGTACTCTCCTTTAATGCATTTTTATGCCACATTCAATAACGGTTGGGAATATCAAATCCTTTGTTTCGCAAATGCATGCATGCCAAAATAGCACTTTTATCAAAACTGATTACCCTTATTGTGAAAATGACTCAGTTGTGCTCACAGGTCTAAATGGATAAACTTGGACAAGAATGACAGTGATAGTCTGGTGTGAAAAGAGAGATTTCCCCATGCTTTTCTTTCTTTCATCCACTCACGACAATGAAATATGCTTCATGAATACCTCAAATGGATAGAATCATTACGGCTGCAAAGATCAGCGCAACACGTTCTCATTAGCAGCCGCTGTTTGATAAATCTGTTTTAAATTTCATAACAAATGGTAGGAACGTTTCAATCGGCTGTGAAAATGCTGAGGGATTGATAGGAAAAGTAAACCGAGGAACAGCAACTCTGAAGCTGGCGTGTGCACCCTTCCCTTACACGTCTGTGACTCCAAAAAGCCCTCATAATGGTCTGAAATAGAATAGGCGAGGACACTTGCCGCCTTTAAATTCAGCGCAAACCCCCCAGTCATTGCCCATTGCGATACAATGCTTTATTGTAGTACATTTCCTGACTTGTGGAATACTATTGAGCAGCAGTCACAATGATTTCATTACCACAGAAGAGAAAAGAGCACTGACTGGTGCCAGTAAAAGCTGAATTCCTCAGCAGAAAATGTTGACCTGGAATCTCAGAATTCTAAAGCAGAGATGGTGCTGCAGCTGAATTAAAAAAGCAGACTCTAATGATCGACTTAAATAACAACTGTAAATAACATTTGAAACCTCAGCGGGAAATAAGACCTCCCTGCCCGAACAGTGAGAATAATTACAGGTTTTACAGGCTCAAGTTCTTTCAATAATCTTTACAGTAGAGAGAGAGAGAGAGAGAGAGAGAGAGAGAGAGAGAGAGGGAGTGTGTATGTGTATGTGTATGTGTATGTGTATGTGTATGTGTATGTGTGTGTGTGTGTGCGTGTGTGTGCGTGCATGCGTGTCCATGTACGCGTATATAGTGCAACCCCTAACCACCCAAGAGCAAGCTCATTTGACAGAGATAAGGTTTAGTTGAAGACTTACTAGTGTGGAGGATAGCCTAGGGTATGTGATGCGATATGTAATAAGTGATAGCTTCACTAGGCTATTACTCAATACCTACCAATGGCTTTGTTTGGGTCGTGACATCTAAACCATTACGGGACAGATCACACACCCAATATTAATTGTCAATCTTCTGATTACTTAATCAAAAATGAACAAGCACATTCAGGTTAAGCAATTCCAAGCCTCAGCCCAACTCCTCACTTTCTCCATTACACCATTATGTACATTAACAACTAGCTGCTCGTTTAGTTGGATCAAATGAAAGATGGAGGGGATGAGAACATCAGAATAATCCTTTAAAAAAAGTTTTGATTTATTTAACCTTTATTTATCTAGGCTAGTCAGGTAAGAACAAATTATTTTTTACAATGACGGCTTACCCAATTTGTAAGTGTAAATGTAAATGTACCCCGGCCAAACCCTGCCTTAACCCGGACGGGGCTGGGCCGCCCTATGGGACTCCCGATCGCGGCCGGTTTTGATACTGCCCGGGATCTAACCCGGGTCTGTAGTGACGCCTTAGACCACTGCGCTACTCGGTCCCCCAAAAACTGACTAGTTGCTGCTGACTGTCATCAAACACAATCTCCTTTAAAAGAGGAAATGAGAGGGGGCCATGTTTTTAGATAAACCGTTAGGAATGGAAAGAGTCTGCCGAGTGTCTGTGAAACGTGAACACAAAGAAGCAATCAGGGCAACCACCATTTCACCTAATCAAGGACTCTGAAAACACCACTCTCTTGTCACCAGTACTTCTCTAATGAGGGTCAACAGCACTTGATTAAAAAAAAGAATTGCTCTGTTAACTATTGAAGATTCTGTCCACTCATGGGTACAGATGACCAAAAGCAAGAATATTCTAAAGTTTCATTTCAAAGGCTCTCACCCCGACTCAACTGTCATTAGTTCACATAATGGTATGTTGCCTCTTACTGCATACAGTAAACTACTGCAGATGGGGCATGAACACCAAGATGTTTCCTTTCATAATTAAGTTATATTTTTGCCGTAAAAATGTAAATGTTTTGGGATGAATAGAGCTTGTATCTATTTTAAGAATAAGTACATTAGCACTTACAGTATGTGGTGAATTGATAAAACATCCACCCAAACTAAAGACTAGATCTGAGTCTGTACCTAGCCGGTACAGACTCAGATGGAACGGTTCTATCTCAATGGTGCTACGTCTATCACAGAGGAGGAAAGAGGAAGTCTAAGTGTCATGTGATTGTTTCCTCTGCCTATTATTTTAGTCCTGTTTATCATTCTGTATGATTCCAGGGTCAGCAGTTCCCTCTGTTCTCCCACTGTTACACCAGACATGAGAACAGGCATCCTGGCTGAGACACTGGCCCAATGTTGTCCATAATTAATAAATAATAATATGTGCCATTTAGCAGACACTTTTATCCAAAAGAGTATGGGTGTTCCCGGGAATCGAACCAACTCTCCTGGCGTTGCAAACCGATCTCCAAAGACCACTCACATAACTTAAGGGAAACTAGCTTATTACACAGCTTATTAAACAGTACCACAAATTGAGCTAAGGTACAACATGGGTATGGAATGGATATTCCATTGCAAAGCCACAGATAGTGGTATGGAAAACCAGAGTGTTCCCATTGGGATGTTCGCTTTGGTATTTGGTCAGACAATTAATGAATGGGTACCATTACTTTATCCATTAGAATTGCCAAGATAAAGCTTACTGTGAGCATGAGCCTCAACACATGGTGTTCACATTATAATAAAAAATGTTTTAACCTTTATTTAACAATAAAGGTTAAATTGTGAGTGTGGCTATAACACATTTGGTCGCTCAATGTGTTTCTACTCTACATGTAACCTATCATATGTAACCTCGTCTGGAGGGTGTATCCATTAAAAACCTCCCCCATTACCTTTGGGAAGAGGGGGACAGAAATCACCTGCCGATGAAAAAATGACAGAAAGATGTCATTAAAGATAAAAGCTAAGTGTGTTACCTCCATGGCAGAGCGGCAGCAGACAATGGAGAGAATTACATTAAACTGAGAAACGGCTTGTAGACAGAATCTATTGCTCAGTGATTACCAATGTCTATGACTGTCCCTGACTAACTAAGCCTGGACACTTACTCAGCCAATGATATCATGAAACTCTAATGCCCCGTTGTAAGCTTATACAATGACAAATACAGGGTGGAATCTTGCTTCTGTGATTTCAAGATCCAATGCCTGACCTGGCTGGCCATATCTGCTCTCTGATATAGCTGAGACAATAGGTTTTGATGTATGCAATTTAGTGTATTAGGGGTTCCATAGCTTTTTTTTCCACCATCAATTTTCCCATTCATGAATGTTGTAGCTGCAGCTGTTAGTGCTTTAACCTGTGGGGATTGGCTAAATCCCTCATTCATATAGGGGAGGGTTAAGTGAGGGTGAAAGGTGGTCCCTACATTAGTTTATTTCCCTAATCATCTCTAACTATCGTGATTAGTCTGGAAACGGGCATTACGCTGCCATGATAACAAAAAAGACAACCAGACATCAGACAAGAGACAGATGTTTTGTGACACATGTGCAGGGCTGCCCATGTGTTGACCCTGTGTTAAATGCAATCTCCCTTTAACCTATTATTTAAACATCATTGTTGCCAACTTTGGCTATGATCTTCATTGTTGTGAATATACACATTGTATCACCTGTAGTTTCCTCCCTTATGAAAACATCAATACTCCATAGGGATGAAATAGGCTACGTGATTTGAAATTGCATTATGAAGAAATCCGTTGTCTTAATTATTGAGAAGGACATCACAAGCAATGGGTATACTATTAAATGACAATTATTCACAGAATGGAATATGTTTCTAATTCATATGGATGTTTTTCTGATAAAAACGTGAGGTCACGTGACGATATTTCACCGGAGCTGTTACAGATGTGTCAGACGGTAGCCTATATGTGAAAACAACCCGGAGCCGAATACACCCTGTTCGTGAAGCAGCCAGAGTAATCCAATTGGTAACATTAGGTCCTGCTTGGAAGACTATTTTAGTCAATTTGATAACATTCATCTGCCAAGATAAACGTTAATGTTGACAATTAACCTACATGATAGTCTACTGTCTGTGTTTTGGTTTAATAAACTCTAGGAAAATATCCATGATGTTATCAGATAGATGCACATGGAGGAATATAATGAACGTTTCGTTTGGTAAAAAAAAAAAAAAGGAACTATGTATGAGGACCAGGGCGTTCACATGTTAAATGAAATGATCACAAGGCAAATGGATCTGTTTTTCCATCAGATAACTAATGTTTTTAACGCCCCTTTGGCTTTGTTCTGAAAGGAGCGGCGGCGGCTCCTTGCATCACACTATGCTGCTTACATATCCAGCCAAAGACCTCACGCATCCTTTCTAAAAGCATTATACAACTAAAGCATGCTGTCCTACTGACTATTGCTTATGAATGTGTTATCGCCACTTTCAGTATACAAACTGCATGATGTTTTAAAAGTCTTATAAAGCCCAGTCATGGTTTAAAAAGCATGCTTCGGATTCAAACGCTAGCCACTATGTTTCAGCAGCATCGTAAAATGAGATCAGTAACAAAACACAGGCTCGTGGACCTACCTGTATTTAAAGTGCAACAGTTACATCCACAACCACGTGCAGTTCTTTTTCCCGCGGTTACCATATAGGCCTATAGTTATTTGTTAATTAGTTATAATTCTGCGCAAAATCCTCGAAGTAAACCAACAGAGCACTCACCGCTTGAATCGCATGGCACTCTCTACACATTAGGAACGGTCTTATTTTGTCCTGGATGAGCAAGGCTGGGTAGCTATCCCTTTATGGAACGTACCACTTTCAACAAGGGGATTCAAACTCATTATTGCTCACTAAACCATAGATTAAGATCAAATATAATTGCTACATTAAGTTACTAATTAATTATTACATGGATTTAATTACAATACAGTTTTGTATTCACTTTTGGTGTCTTTGAATTATGATTATATATGATCACATTTGGCATGTGCTTAAATCTACCCTAATAGTAGTTGGGACAGGCTCGCCCATAATCAAGTATTTTTCTACCAAACCCAGATGTTAGGGAGAAGGCTGGATTTTCAAGGCGGATAGAGATGTTTGATACAAAATAAGGAAGAGAAAAATGTGAAAGGTAAATATGTTGCAGAATTTATTTAAAATCTAAACTCCCTCACGTGGACATAATCGTTACTGTGTTATTAAAACATGCAATAAAACAGTTATAAACGTGTATAAACCGCACATCTTCCCGTTCCAAGAGATCTGAATTAACGTTATAGATCTGCTACTATTCGGAGTAAAAAAAGAATTGCTAATATGATTGACATATTTATTTGAATGAAGAACAGAGAGTTCCTTGTAGTCATAACCTGAGAAGTCATAGATGTTCTTAAGACAAAAATAAGTAGGTTACAATTTCATAAACCTAATGTTTATTCCTCAATATAAAAACACAATATTAACGGATATGTAGTTTGATATTGTAAAAACAGACATTTCAAAGACAAGAGACAGGATCGCTTGGGGACAATATCAAAACAGTGTCGTAGGTCACTGTAAACAAGCTGTTCACTGTATTGTAAACACGCAGAAATACAGTACATGGAGAAAACTGAAATATAAAATTACTTTAGACTAGCGTTTGCTCTGAACAGTGTAAATATATAAGACATTCAATATTAACTTATTCTAAAGCTGCAATATGCACCTTATTGGGAGTTATAATCTACCAACGATGTCTGTCATTCACCAGTTATGTGGTTTCATGCCATCCACCAGCAAGCAGCAAAGCAATACACTTATTCAAATCATGTGTCAAGTAATAGCCAGTTTAGGAGGAATGACACTTGCAATCCCCCAGTGCAGTAAAGACAATCCAGCTAAAGCAGAATACAAATCACCACAAACTATAGTGCTCTTTGTTGTGGTATAAATTAATAGTGTTGAAAGCATTTGTATTTATCAACATATATGGTCCTTCATGGGGCCTTGGAAGTGAAACCATAAGAAACAAACATTAGCATCCTACGGCAGTATGGTATTCTAGTCTGAAGAGGTTGAATCACAGTCATTGGGTTGAACGGAGTGAAATTAGATCAGTCCAGACACAGAAACCGGAGAGTTCCTAAAATAACCCTTGGTTGGGTGGGTTAGGAATCACCAAGTAGCCGAGCTCGCTGTGGTAGCCTCCATGTCCCTGTCCCTGTAATCCAGTTGGAGTTTGAGCTTGGCAGGTTTGACCACTTGTACTCCCTCCCTCTGTAATTGTGACTGTCTCTAATTGAAGCCACTTGAGGAAGACAGAAGTGTCTCCTAAGTTCCTCGACCACACGGTGCTTTCGGAGGACGGGCCCCTGCCGAAGGCTGGGAGATGTGAGCAGAGGAAATACAGGACCATGAACCCCCTGGTGTAGATGAAACGACCATATGGTTTCCTTTGAAAAACACAACCCTCATCACAGGGACCCCAGCATCTTTACTGGAGCCACCCTCCAATCATATTTGCTGTCGGGTGTTCTTCCAAGATGGGTTGGAACTACTAGAATTATGGTTGCAATTGTTTAAAACTTTTATGAAATGACCAGGGAATTTATTGTATGCTTCAGAAATTTTGCAATCCTAATTGTTGTGGTTCCAAAGATCTAAGCAATTCAAAAATGAATATCCTTATATCAGTCTACAAAGCGGGCAGTACTATCATCATGGGACAACGATAACATGTCAGTCACAAAAAAATGAAAACCAGAATGATATTGGGAGGTATTTTCCATACAGGGCTACGGTACAAGGTCTTTACAGTGCCGGATATGGTCTCAGTCCAGTTCTGTAATATTCATTTACCATTTAGAATAGAATGAAATAGCCTCTAGGTGGAGTCTGTCATTTGTGATGATGTCAGGTTCTCCCTGAAAGGATCCTTATTAATTAGATTGCATACTGTACATTATTAGACTCAGGCAATTTCACGAGCGTGCAGTTCAGAAGCAGTAATCCCCTATGGGTCCTGCCTTCTCATGGGGTTGGAGTGGAGCCAGGGTGTATTAGAGACACACATGTCGTGAGGGTTACACACAGATACACTAAATGACCAAAAGTCTGTGGACAACAGTGTTCTCCTGGCATCCGCTAAAGCCAGATTCGTCCGTCAGACTGCAAAGATCGTGAAGTGTGATTCATCACGCCAGAGAACGGGTTTCAACTGCTACAGAGTTCAATGGCGGTGAGCTTTACACCACTCCAGCCGACGCTTGGCATTGTGCATGGTGAACTTAGGCTTGTTTGCGGCTGCTCGGCCATGGAAACCCATTTCATGAAACGCCCGACAAACAGTTATTGTGCTGCCGTTGCTTCCAGAGGCAGTTTGGAGCTGCTATGCGCTTCAACAATCGGTGGTCCCGCTCTGTGAGCTTGTGTGGCCTACCACTTTGTGGCTGAGCTGTTGTTGCTCCTACTTTACAATAACAGCACTTACAGTTGACCGGGGCAGCTCTAGCAGGGCAGAAATTTTACGAACTGACTTCTTGGAAAGGTAGTATCCTATGACGGTGTCACGTTGAAAGTCACTGAGCTCTTCAGTAAGGCCATTATACTGCCAATGTTTGTCTATGGAGATTGCATGGGTGTGTGCTCAGTCTTATACACCTGTCAGCAACAGGTATGGCTGAAATAGCTGAATCCGCTCATTTGAAGGGGTATCCACATACTTTTGTAAATATAGTGTATATTGTTATGATTGCTGCATTTAAACTTCATTGACCTCAATATCTATAAATAATTTAAGCGCCCATTAATATGTTCAATTCAGCCTTTGAAATTAGAAATTATGACGTCAATTTCAGAGGCTGTTAACATGATGGCCAATGTTAAACATTAGCCTGTGTTGTAGTCAGTCAGTCAGCCTGAGAGGCTGCCTCTGTTTGAGTGATGTGGTTGAAACTGCTCTCTACCCCATAGAAGCCACTACTGCCCCCCAGTGGCTATAAGAGTGCAAAAATCAAACAAATTAGTTCATATATTTTTTTTCATTTTACCAGGTAAGTTGACTGAGAACACGTTCTCATTTGCAGCAACAACCTGGGGAATAGTTACAGGGGAGAGGAGGGGGATGAATGCACCAATTGTAAACTGGGGATTATTAGGTGACCATGATGGTTTGAGGGCCAGATTGGGAATTTAGCCAGGACACCGGGGTTAACACCCCTACTCTTACGATAAGTGCCATGGGATCTTTAATGACCTCAGAGAGTCAGGAGACCTGTTTAACGTCCCATCCGAAAGACAGCAGCCTACACAGGGCAGTGTCCCCAATCACTGCCCTGGGGCATTGGGATATATATTTTTTTAAGACCAGAGGAAAGAGTGCCTCCTACTGGCCCTCCAACACCACTTCCAGCAGCATCTGGTCTCCCATCCAGGGACTGACCAGGACCAACCCTGCTTAGCTTCAGAAGCAAGCCAGCAGTGGTATGCAGGGTGGTATGCTGTACCAGTCAAAAGTTTGGACACACCTACTCATTAAAGGGTTTTTCTTTATTTTGACTATTTTCTACATTGTAGAATAATAGTGAAGACATCAAAACTATGAAATAACACATATGGAATCATGTAGTAACCAAAAATGTGTTAAACAAATCAAAATATATTTAAAAATGTTAGATTCTTCCAAGTAGCCACCCTTTGCCTTGATGACAGCTTTGCACACTCAGTCATAGCAGATAGTCAAATGTCTCCAGGGTAAGACAACAAACATTCTTCTTGTGCTGACAGAATGTGTTTGGATTATTTAATCAATATAAAAATGGTCACTGAGTGAAACAGACATCCTCAGCTCTTCTCTGTCTTTGCCAAAACCTTCAGCTGTACTAGAATATTTTAAAGCATTATGCTGGTACAGAAACCAACCTACATACCCAGCCATCACCTGTGTCTCAAAACGTCTTGAGACATGTCTTGAGACATTGCTGTTTTGAAGACATGTCTTAAAGGCCCTGTGTTTTATATTTTCATTCTATGATGTTGGAATGATGCTGTGAAATTGTGAAAATTAGTGTCAGATCTGTTAGTGTAAGAGCTGTTTGAAAAGATTGCCTGAAGTTTTTGCCTGGAGTTTTGGCCTGCCTGACGTTACCAGGCAGTAAATTAGTTAATAGACCAATAAGAAAGAGAGTTCCAAACTGCTCTGCCGAGTTCAACTCTCACATCATATTTTTACATCCAAAATGGTTAATGGGCATTTCCAGGGATCAAAGAGAAATTAGCATTCCCCTGTTGTTTTTCTTTGTAAAACAAGTCAAGTTGGAAATGTTCATGACAAGCACGCACACGCACGCACGCACGCACGCACGCACGCACGCACGCACGCACGCACGCACGCACGCACGCACACACACACACACACACACACACACACACACACACACACACACACACACACACACACACACACACACACACACAGAGAGAGAGAGAGAGAGAGAGAGAGAGAGAGAGAGAGACTTGGCAAACAAAACATTTTACTATTACGGAGGAATCTACGTGTAAATTGATGCCTACTCCCTGTTAATTTGCTCAAGTCACCATAAAAAGGGTTGCAGCATGCATGACAATGCCCCTCTCTATTGACTTCTGAGTGCTTAGGCCTGTCCCCAGGCTGCTCTTTCCCCAGCGCTGCAGCTTCAGTCCCATGAGCCTCACATCTGGCCTCAATAAGCCACTACAGCTGTTAGTGAAATCATGTGTGTAGTTTAGAGGGTCCAGACCACAGAGAGCACCCTCCTCCTCCCCAAACCACAGCGAGGTGGAGAGGGAACAATTTGACTGGTCGAGCCTGTATCTCATGAAAGGTCTCGTTAAAACCAAGCCAGTAGTCCTGTATCATCGTACAGGCATATTTTTGGGGCCTTTCCTGCAGTGGTTTATGTGCTCATTTTCTTTTCGAATGTGTTTGTTTGCCTGAGTTTGTAATGGAAAACAACTGATCTCAAACGCGAACTTAAAATGTAACACGAGAGAACACTTATCAAGTGTGACGATGCACAGTAAAAAAATAAATACAAGCGTAATGCACTGTGTCTCATAACTCACCATATCACTGCAGTTCACTAAAGGGTTGCGCAGTGGTCTAGGGCACTGCATCGCAGTGCTAGCTGCGCCACCAGAGACTCTGGGTTCGCGCCCAGCCTGGGCTGGGTTCGCGCCCAGGCTCTGTCGCAGCCGGCCGCAACCGGGAGGTCCGTGGGGCGACGCACAATTGGCATAGCGTCGTCCGTGTTAGGGAGGGTTTGGCCGGTAGGGATATCCTTGTCTCAGTATGTAAAAATGTAATGAAATGTAAAAAAAAAAAAAAAAAATGTAAATAAAATGTATGCACTCTACTGTAAGTCGCTCTGGATAAGAGCGTCTGCTAAATGACTAAAATGTCAAATGTAAATCTTATTGCAAAAAAAAATCAAGAAAACGTTGAAGTAGAGCTGAAACAGTTGCTAAGCAACAATTATTTGAGCTGTGTCCCAACAGCACTATTCCCACTATTCCAGTTTGTTGGATATTCCGGGGGGGGGGGGATTACTTTTCAGTTCGCACTAAACTCTAAGTTATCCATGCGTTTTGCTACTCGATTGACCATACATTTATTGTGGCGATATATTGAGTCAAACTCATAACCCGAGATGCCAAAAGAATCTACAGCACAGGAGGCTGCTGAGGGGAGGACGGCTCATAATAATGGCTGGGATGGCGTGAATGGAATGGTATCAAACATGGAAACCACGTCTTTGATGTGTTCCGATAGCATTCCATTTATTCTGTTCCAGCCATTATTATGAGCCGTCCTCCCCAGTTAAGGTGCCATCAATCACCTGGGATCTACAGTAAATACAGCAGTATCTTATACAGTGATATTGGGAATGCTAATAGGCTAGAGCCAACGATAAACAACGGCTCAACAAATGGAGTATTGTTGATGCAGAAAACACAGATGTATTGTTGCTATAGAGATCATAATGGAGGTATAAAATGTATGGTCATACATAGGATTGCAAAATTCCCTGTTTTTTCTGAAATCCCGGTTGGAGGATCCCCAGAATAAGAAGGGAATAAGCAGGAAATCTAGAAATCTCCAACCAGGATTGCTGGGAAACCAGGGAATTTATTGAAAGTTCCCGGAATTTTGCAACCCACTCATACCTATGTATGGTGATCGTTCAATAAAGATTGTCTATGCTCAGGGCGTCATGTCATAGGTATTGGACAGTAGGTAATGGCTGGTATCAGGGATGGTTAAGTGAGTGGCAATTTGGCAAGCAGCTGTCTTTCAGGCCTTTCCACTTGAAATCCAATTCATGCCTGTGGTCTCCTTTCCACTCGTTGAGCCAACAGCCCAAGACTTGGAGCTGCATCCACAAAGCCACTGCCACGCAGCACACTCACCCTGTTCCAGCTCTGTGCCACCCCTCTGCTTCAGCTACAGGAAGAGCTGTACTTTGTGGTTGAAGAGAGAGAATGATGGACAGAGAGAGAAAGATATCAGAGAGAGAGAGAGAGAGAGAGAGAGAGAGAGAGAGAGAGAGAGAGAGGGAGATGGGGGAGTGAGGCAGGGCAGAGCACAGTATGTATACATTTCAGCGAGAGTATAATCCACTGTAACCACAGGTCCTGCCTGCTCTACCAGCATCCTTTGCTGTAATCAAAGTACATTCCCAAACCTCCTACACACCAGCTCTTTGCCCCAGAGAGGCCAACTCACAGGCACTCTCAAACTGAAGAGGAGGGAAGTCAGTTACTCCTTGGCTGTACACTGTCATTTTGCTTAATCCCATATTAATTGAATAATGAAAAAACACATCCAGGGATGGTGACACGTTTCAGATTACAGTTTGAAGGCGAGGGGGAACTGACAAAGGCCCTGAGACAGGAAAACATTGAGACAGAGGAGTGAGTCAGTGAACACGGAGACAACAGGAAGGGAGGCCTAGCATACTTGTTCAAAAAGAGGTGTTTGTTTAGTCGTCTTCAAATGAAAATACTGTGGAGCTGAGTGATGCTACACTGCACATGTTAGATGAACAAAATAAAGAAGCATACTGTTGCCAATTACCAAATATTTATCTTCTGTGTTTACTCTTTATAAACATGTTTCATTTCTTGGACAATGTTTTATCTCGGAGTTATTCTGAGAAAGCTACAGAATGCCCAGATCCTGGCAATCCTTAAAGGTGCACTGTCACTCACAGCACATTCCATCGCTATGGCGTAATCCAGTGGACTTTCTGTTGGTTTGGAAGTGTCATAATGTAAAATAAATAATACATGTAATTATGTGGATTACATTACAGCTATTGAACTTTCGCCTCTTTTCACCAGAGTCAAACCACTGAGCGTCCAGTCCTGCCAGGTCTTTAATTGAAACCAGCCTCTTCCCCTCTCTCCCTCCTGTCTTACAGACCTTTTGACACCGGTCCAAACTAACTCCCTTTCACCCCTGCATCCCCCTACTTCACTTCTTCTGGCTCTAACCCTCTGCCGCTCAGAGCAAGATACATCCAAAACTTGCCCTATTCACTCAATACCAACACACCTAGTCATTAAGGGCTCATGTTGGAATCTTAACCCTCCCTCTCCAATTTCCTTACACTCATTTCACACAGAATGTTTAATTTCTTTATTCATATATGGATTTCTTTCCTTGATATTTGATCTGAAAGATAGCAAAGGTCCTACTGTAAAATGTATTTGTCTGAATGTAATGAATGGTAATTTCAGTAAGAAAACAGATGGGAAATGAAATCAGATGCAAGGTATCGACTAATCAATACTTTTTTGCTCGTAAAAAGACTAAACAGATCAGGATCAATTTCCAAGTGCCTATCTTAATATGTCTGGAGTGAACACAATGGCCACAGACTATTGTTAACAGTTTTAGTTAACTTGGTCATAACGAGAAACAATTGTGTCCTAAGAGGGCGGTATTTACACTTTCTCTATGTTGTACACTCCGGAAACATTAACAAACTTCTGAAACAACCATTCTAAATAGTTAAAAAATACAAAAAAAATTGTAACATTTTAATGTAATGCTATCCAGATACATATGTAGGATCTTAATATGACCTATATCGTCACAGCAAAACAATCTTGTAGCAAATGGACTTGAACGTTTAGTCCATAATGTTGCTTGATCGGTGGTAAGGCTATTAGCTGGCCAAAAGTATAGGCTACATAAAAAGTTAAATACTGTTAATGCAACCATGTGTTAGTGTGGGTTTTCAGTGAATGTATGTAAATCACAAAGCTCATCTGCATTTTGGTGCAGGAAAATACTCAGCAACAAAAGAGGGATCAAATTAAGATCCTACATCTGTATCTACTTTTCTTAGTCTGATGTATTAAATACGTCCCACTCAGTATGACAGTTACTATAATTTGAAGAGGCTCATTTTGTTCTGATTCATTTTCATGAGTTTATAATAAGATAAGGTAAGGTTTCTATTGATCCCCTAAAGGGAGATTTAATATCACCAGTCAATACATCAGACACAGCAGCAAATAATCATGAAAAAAGGTCAAAATATTGATTTGCTTTAGTGCATTTTAATGTGTGTGTGTGTGGGTGTGGGTGTGTGTGTGTGTGTGTGTGTGTGTGTGTGTGTGTGTGTGTGTGTGTGTGTGTGTGTGTGTGTGAAAATGCATTTGTGAACATGTGTGTGTGTTTGTGTGCTTGTGTGTGTTGTGGTGGCTAAATCTGGGTGAAGTGTTGCTATGAGATAGCTGGAGGCTTGGGTTGAGAAGCCATGGTACAGGTCATTAGATTGTCTTTTCACATTAGCATCTGTTGAATGGGATTAGCCATCCAGCCGAGTTTAAACCCTTGACATCCCACATGCACTGCCAACTAGAACACAGAGTGGCCATTAGCAACACCCCTTCAAGTGTCTATCACACACGCCCGTCCCAGCGTTGGGTCTCCACGGCTGGGGTAAAAGAAAATGTTCTTATGGGCAACTTTCTATAGGAACATGACATAGGACCACACATTTAAACTCCTGAGTGGTGCAGCGGTCTAAGGCACTGCATCTTAGCGCTAGAGGTGTCACTACAGACACCCTGGTTTGAATCCAGGCTGTATCACAACCGGCCGTGATTGGATCACAACCGGCCGTGAGTCCCATAGGGCGGCGCACAATTGGTCCAGCATCGTCCGGGTTTGGCCGGTGTAGGCCGTCGTTGTAAATAAGAATTTGTTCTTTAACTGACTTGCCTAGTTAAATAAAGGTAAACAAAAACATAGCTATAATGTTAGATATTTAAGTGCATTGCTGACTTAATCTCCATAGAGACTTCTCTCTGTTTTTTTTGTTGCTTTTGACAGACAGAGTATCAGCTTGGTATCTGGCAGATACACAGATGTTCATTTCAGAGTGCAAGAAGTTGTGTTTCGATTGATTTCCGTGACTGAAACACAATATCAGCATAGCCACAGAAGTCAGAGGTCAATCTTCAAAGCTGGTATTTCCAGTACAGAATGTTCAGCAAAGTGCTTTCAAGTAAAGCACATTGTTTTTAATGTAATCACCAGAACATTTGTTGTATCTACATGTATGCTGCATTGACTGTGGTAAGCAGGCCTAATACAAATATGTATTTCAAAGAACCTTGAAGAAATGGTTGTCTTTATTGTAAGTCCTTGTCACCAGAAATGAGTAGACATCAAATAAATACCTGTGAAAAAAACATTTTACAATACCTGTTTCGTTAATATTGAAAAGCTCATTATCCCATGTTACTATAGTGCCCCCTGTTGGTTAGTGCCGTCACACCATAGCACCACTTTGAACTTGAATTTGGTAAATACACTCTTAGAAAAAAGAGTTCCAGAAAGGTTCTTTGACTGTCCACATAGGAGAACCCTTTGAATAATCATTTCTGGTTACAGGTGGAATCCTTCAGGGTTCCTCTGTGGAAAGGGTTCTACCAGGAACCAAAAATGGTTCTTTAAAGGCTTCTCCTATGGGGACAGCTGAAGAACCTTAGGTTAGGATCCAAAACCTGTGTAGTATCCAAAAACAATACCTGTCTCAGAATGGAAAGATGTTTCATAAAATGTATTTATTTTCATCAGTAATATCAATCACAATAAATAAAGAAGTGATACAAAAGATCTGAAAAATATACCAACTCAAACGGGTTGCAAAAGAAAGATTTTTCTGATCACATAGAGGTGTTCACAGCAAGTTAAAAACCTCTATGAAAGAGCCCATTCCCACTGCTTCTAAAACATGTAAAACGTTGAATAGACTGTTTTCCAGGCCTGGTACATGGCTGCTGTATCATCTCTCCACATGACTCCACTCTGCCGGGGTATCCCGGGGCCCTTTGGGTTTCTTTATACGACAGTTGAACCCTGAGGGACAGTTGAGAAATGTGTTTGGGATTAGTTGAAGGCACCTGCAAGTACATCTAACAGTTTACATAGCCTTGTTTTGGCATCCAGTCACAATTATCATGAGATTCTGAGGAAATTGATATTACATTGGGTAGCTATAATGGCATGGGATAGTAACAGTAAATGGCATTGGATAACAGTATCACAAACACAAGCAGATATTCACCCATGCTACCAGGAGTACAGCTGTTGGTCAGGTCTTTGATGGGATTTGAGACATATTCATAGTCATCGTCCATTGAGGAATGACGCTCAGCTAGAGAAAAGCAAACAGTAAGAATCAGTAAAACATTTTCCACATAAACAGCTCAATATGGCTGTCAAGGAATTGTTACTGGCAAGAAACTAAATGAAGATGGAAAACGAATATTGCTCTTTTGTGGTCAATGTAGAACTCAAATTACTTTTCGCATTGATTTATTACTTAAAATTACAGTGTACGCCCTCGTAAATAAACATTACCCAATTTCCCCAGTTTCACAGTATTGGACTGATGTTACTAGATCTAGATTACAATGCTCTTCTAAAAGACTGGATATTTTTTGCAGGGCATAATGAATAAAACAAAATCAGAGCTGGCCTCACATTGGTCTCCCTAAAATGCTCTCACCTGTGACCTGTTCATAGCCACTCTGTTCCTTCCCTAAAACGTCCTCAGCTAGCCTGTGATTGGCTGGTCTAGCTGTGTCATATATGGGTGAGGCCGCTGGAGGTGGATTGGCTGGAGGACACCTGCTCTTGGGCTTGACCGTGCTGTAGAGAGCAGTGGCGGGGCATTTCAGGGTGCCGAGCTCTGCGTTGTCATAGTGATGGAGAGCGGCCGGAGGAGCTGAGGAAGAGGCTGGTGACGGAAGCTGTTTGGACTTGTTGACCACAGCATAGGTGTCATCCATATTCTGCTGGTACAGTTGAGGCGCTCTGGGCTGCACACTAGAATTTCTAAAGAGGAGTAGACATCCACAATTCCATCAACAGTGAGAAGCAAAAAGTACAAATGTGGCCTTATTGTTTCTGCTCTACACACTAGATGGCCATAACTATTATACATATGACTGAATTTTCATTATCTAGTCTGTTTTCTTTCTGGGGCTTCCACAGTGGATTTTTACCATTAGTATATCGGTATAGAAATTAAGATTGATTAAAAATGTCAATGTTACAATAGTGATTTCCTACTGTCTCTTTGACCATGTTTACAGAGATATAGATCATTTGTGTTTAAGCCTGTGATACGAGCTGACGGGTTCTTGGTAACAGTTGAACATATGGAAGGGAGGAAAGAGGATGTGAAAGTGATGGTTAACAGGCCAGTGTGTCACTTCCTCTGCAGCATGATGAATGTTGTTGTTGTACAGGAATGGTTAAATCCTTCTGATTCACGCATCATGTTTCAGAAAAGTTGTGTAAAATGCAACTAACAATAACCGGTTTAAAGTCCCTTTCACTTCAAGATCTTCAACGTGTACGACAACACTGCATTTGAATATACAGTATATTTAGCAATACTAAAGGTGCACTATGCAGAAATTGCTCAGCCATTTCCTGGTTGCTAAAAGTAGCCTAATTTCAGTTTCTGTGACAAAACAAGCAAGTATTGTGTCATTGAATCATTGTACTAAACCACTTGAAATATATGGTTGCTGATAATGGGCCTCTGTACGCCTATTAAGATATTCCATAAATAGTCTGCCGTTTCCAGCTACAATAGTAATTTACAACATAAACAATGTCTACACTGTATTTCTGATCAATTTGATGTGATTTTAATAGATAAAAAAATGAGCTTTTCTTTCAAAACAAGGACATTTCTAAGTGACCTCAAACTTTGGAACGGTAGTGTATATTTGACCACAACAGTTACATAGTGCAAAATATTAATAAATGACTTGGTATTGATAAGCTTATGTTCACTAAAACTACACACCCAACAAACACAAAACCCTGTTGTACAGCCAACTGAAATAGATGTACAAAACAGGAAGCTCCCTAACTCTCTCTCTCTCTCTCTCTCGCTCTCTCTCAAACTGAAAGTCTACATCTCCACAACTCTCTCTCTCAAACTGAAAGTCTACATGTATCGGAGCACCTTACTGTGGTATACCATTATCTCAGGCTGCTTATTAAAGTCAGAAACTGTTGTTAATGTGTGTATGTCGATGCACATCACACATCAGGCTGAACAAAGAAAGAATACTTGCTCCTACCTTTTTTCAAGTGGCTGAGCGATGGCTGATGTTATCGGTGGAGAGGTCTTCACAGACTCAACGTCATCATAGAGAGGTTGGTTGCTCTATTAACAACAAAAAAAAGCCGTTTAGGACCAGAGAGGTATAGGACTGTGTCTCTAAAGTTCAGGCTCTGTATGAAAATGTGTGAACAATCATCTTCTATGTGCCAATATTTGCATAGGGAGGAAGCGGGATAGCTGGTTTCCTGCGTCACATTTTTTATGTTATTTTTACTCCACTCATCACATTGAAATATCAGACGGAAGTATAATATGATCAGATTAAATGGATGACACAAGGAAAAGACAGGGCCTTTGTTAGTTTATATTTTTAATAACAGACAAACTGACATATTCTGTCAGCTTTGCCTTGTACCTCTGCCCAATTACTGGCAAAAGATCTGATCTGACCGGGTAAAAGATCTGAATTGGGCTACCTGTGTAAACGCAGCATCTGACCGCAACACAGACGTGCCAATAATCCCCATAATACTACATGCCCTCTCATGTCTTATTGTTCTAGTAAAGCTTGCTTGAACATGAATGCTAGTACGGCATGTGTTGAATACTGTGTTGTATTTTGACTTTAGAAAAAGGCTGACATCTGTCGGTTGGAGATAGCAATTCCAAAAACCTGATAACTGTTTCTGTCTTACCTTGGTGAGATTCTGGTAGTTGTTCTCAGGTGACCGTAAAGCCTTCTCAAACATGTAAGCCACGGCAGAAAACACAAACTGATACTGCTCCTGGTTGGAAGGATGGAAAAAAGATGATTGAAGACATCATTTCCACAGGAGAGAATTACAGTATTTATTGCATGATATATAATACCCTGCAGAAAATAAACACAATTTCTCATATGTAATTCTGTCTGATAATAAAATACCTTTGTCTGAACAGCTGATGGCCTCTGTCTCCTTAGTTCCACTACAATCTTCATGATATTGAAATCTCCTTTGATTTGCTGGTGGAGAAATATGAGAATGCATTAGTCAAAACACTCATACCCACCAATATTCTTTTTTCAGTATTTTTTTTTTTTTACAAGTATTATTGTTTTTAGTTGCAGTCTACAAAGGTATTGTAAAACCAATTCCCTAAATGATGCCATCAATGTAATGCAGTGAACATAAGTAATACCTTTGTCACAAGAAGATCATGAACATAATCCAGGGCACAAATCACCCCTGTTCTTCCACAACCAGCACTGAAAATAGAAAACACAACCAAATACATGACATGGTCTGCTCCATTCAGTCTCTGATAGTAGTACTCACACATTACCAGAGAAGTCCACAACATGAACACAAGTCTGGATATGACACGCTAGACCCCATCAGGTCCTGAATTTTTAACATATCTCAATTTATCTTTATTTAACTAGGCAAGTCAGTTCAGAACAAATTCTTAAATACAATGACGGCCTACCCAGGCCAAACCGAGACGATGCTGGGCCAATTGTGCGCCGCCCCATGGGACTCCCAATAACGTCCGGTAGTGATACACCCCGGGATTGAACCATGGGTATGTAGGGTATGTAGTGATGCCCCTGGCATTGAGATGCAGTGCCTTAGACCTCTGCGCCACTCAGGAGCCCATCTAAATGGCATCATTAAAACGCATGGAGCTCAAGGAGTACATGTGGCCTTGTGATAAACAATATTGAATGATATGCATTGAGGAATTTTAATGGGCATATGGATCATAGTCTGTCTCTGAGCACGACAATTTCCTCTCGGAGCACAACAAGTCCACTGTGCAGACAGTAATCATAGGGGCTGTGCTGTATGTCATGTATAGGGGACAAACAGACCTGCAGTGGATGAGAACAGGGCTAGTGTTGTTTCCCTGGGCTTTGCGAGCCATATCCATCATTTCTAAAATACCACCAGCTGTGTATGGAATGTCATGATCAGGCCAAGCTGTGTATTGGAATTGAGAGATAGTCCGTGTTTCCTAGACAAACAGAAAACATGGTTTGCATATGACTTCACTGGCTCCCGCTCATTCAACTTCCTGGATACCAACAAATAATGTGAGATTATCCAATGTGGATAATGGTTGTTGGAAAATAACACTGATTAATTTTTCTACGATATTGAATAAATCTTTGACTAGTGCTGCTGATGGAAAACAACACAAACTAATACCCTTTTCACAGTTGGACACTTACATTCTGGTATCTCACAGTCAGAGTCCTTAAGACTACTTCTTCATTTGGGTTGGATTCCTCAAGCTGAAAAAACATGATAACGTTTCAATTAAAAATGTTCTAGTGTTTCCTGAAACAGGTGCCTGTGATTTCATGCAGACAACAACATGTGGGTCAATATGCCATGAAATAACCAAACTGAGTAAACATAGTGCACAGGAACTGACACATCATCTGTGGAGGATGTTGGGTAAAAAGGGAAGTCTTCATGAATATTCTCAGAAAACCCAGACTATAAAACAACCCCACTGGGCAAACACTGGTTGAATAATTTCAATGATATGTCACTTAACCAATGTGAAATATACGTTAAATTGACATCTGTGCCTAGTGGGACAGCACTCTGTGCATGCTGGAATATTGGTAACATTGTGGGAGGCAACCCGTCTGTCTGGGACTACTCCTGAATAGTAATACAACTAAGAAGATACATCTGAATCAACTGAAAGTTTTGTGGTCTGTGTATCTTCGCAGCATACAATATAATGAAGATATATCGACAAAAACTTACATTTGAGACAATAAAGGGACCAAAGGGGTTTTTTTCCTTGACAGTTGTCCAATAGCGCTCACACTTTTTCTAAAAAAGAAAAGACAGTGAAAGAAACAACAACATTATGAGTGAAGAGGACACAAGCACCAAAGTTGATAAATTATACAGTACAATAATATGTTCACACTTCCACTGTACCTTTTTTATTAAAATGTGACTAAAAGGGCATTTACCTTTCCCATTTCAATTTCTCTGCAAGCCATGATTATAACCTAAAACAGGGATAGGAATAGAGGCAACATTAGATTTGGAGACAATTTTCCCATTCTTCATCTGTGTAACAGAGCTACTGTACAAGCTGTACTACATTTATAGGAAAGCTGAATACAATCTTCCTTACCTTTACATCATACTGCCAAATCATTTGCCAGAAGTCAACCAAAGTGTGCCTCAGAGGTCCTTGGGTCGCTATGTATTTTCTGGTCTCTGTTGCACCCTAGAGGACAGATGAGATATAGCAGAATAATCAGCTTCAGACAGAGCAGAATGAAATGCAATGGGACTTACCGAATGAGAGAAGGCAATACTGTACTTTAATGAAGCTGGCGTTGATATAGTCAGAATCATTGTCATTCGTCAGTAGAGTTAGGGGAACACGGGTCTGGTCATCTATATAAAAATATGAATTTTTGTTCAGATAAGTTTAATATTAAGCAATAATCTAATTTTCAATTAGAGTAAAAACCACTAACATTTTTTATGTCTCCATCATTGTGCTTACATGGTAAAATGTCTTTGTAACGATTCTTCTTTACATTGTCCTTCAGTGCCCCGGCTTTCGTCGTAAGGCCAAGATCTTTCTTGATGATGGAAGTCCGATCACGGATATTCTACAAACACAAAGAAACATCGAAGCTGAGATGAGGTTGGGGGCAACTTTCATGAATGTGAAACTGTAATTATGTAGACAGCGATTCCAGCTGTGAGTCTTTCTGGGTAAGCCTCTAAGAGCTCAATACACCAGGATCTTACAATATTTGCACATTATTCTTGTACATTTTTTTCAAGCTCTGTCAAGTTGGTTGTTGATCACTGCTAGACAGCCATTTTCAAGTCTTGCCATAGATTTTCAAGCCGATTTTTGTTAAAACTGTAAGTAGGCCACTCAGGAAAATTCAATATCCTCTTGGTAAGCAAATCCAGGGAATATTTGGACTTGTCCTTTAGGTTATTGTCCTGCTGAAGGGTGAATTCATCTCCCAGTGTCTGGTGGAAAGCAGACTGAATCACGTTTTCCTCTAGAATTTTGCCTGTGTTTAGCTCCAATACGTTTTTTTTAAATCCTGAAAAACTTCCCAGTCCTTAACGATTACAAGCATACCCATAACATGATGCTTGAAAATATGAAAAGTGGTACTCAGTAATGTGTTGTATTTGATTTGCCCAAAACATAACACTTTGTAATTGTTTTGCCAAATGTTTTGCAATATTACTTTAGTGTTTCAGTGTTTTGCAACCCTGTGTATTACTTTAGTGTTTTACAACCCTGTTCCTGGAGATCTACCCTCCCGTAGGTTTTCACGCCAACCCCAGTTGAAGATAAATATCATAATCAGGTGGGCTAAATTAGGGTTAAAGTTAAAACCTACAGGACAGTAGCTCTCCAGGAACACGGTTGAAGAGCCGTGCTTTAATGCCTTGTTGCAAACAGGATGCACGTTTTGGAATATTTTTATTCTCTACAAGCTTCCTTATTTTCACTCTGTAAATTAGGGTAGTACTGTGGAGTTACTACAATGTTGTTGATCCATCCTCAGTTTTCTCCTATCACAGTCATTAAACTCTGTGACTGTTTTAAAGCGGCTGAGGCTGCTCAGGCGGTTCCTGACTGACGGGCGGCTCATGCTCAGGCGGCTCAGGCAGCTCCTGACTGACGGGCGGCTCAGGCGGTTCCTGACTGACGGGCGGCTCAGGCGGCTCCTGACTGACGGGCGGCTCAGGCGGCTCCTGACTGACGGGCGGCTCAGGCGGCTCCTGACAGACGGGCGGCTCAGGCGGCTCCTGACAGACGGGCGGCTCAGGCGGCTCCTGACAGACGGGCGGCTCAGGCGGCTCCTGACAGACGGGCGGCTCAGGCGGCTCAGGACAGACGGGCGGCTCTAATGGCTCAGGACAGACGGGCGGCTCAGGTGGCTCAGGACAGACGGGCGGCTCAGGTGGCTCAGGACAGACAGGCGGCTCAGGCGGCTCCTGACAGATGGGCGGCTCAGGCGGCTCCTGACTGACGGGCGGCTCAGGCGGCTCAGGACAGACGGGCGGCTCAGACGGGCGGCTCAGGACAGACGGGCGGCTCAGGCGGCTCAGGACAGACGGGCGGCTCAGGCGGCTCAGGACAGATGGGCGGCTCAGGACAGACGGGGACCCCACTCCACCATAGTCTCGGCCCACTTCTGTGTCACCTTAGGAGTGGCGACCCTCGCCACCGACCCCGGATTGGAGACCCTAGTAGAGGGCGCCTCCGGACTGGAGGGAGACTCTGGCGGATCCGGACTGGAGGGAGACTCTGGCGGATCCGGACTGGAGGGAGACTCTGGCGGCTCCTGACTGGCGGGCGGCTCAGGCGGCTCCTGACTGACGGGCGGCTCAGTCGGCTCCTGACTGACGAGCGGCTCAGTCGGCTCCTGACTGACGGACGGCTCAGGCGGCTCCTGACTGACGGGCGGCTCAGGACAGACGGGCGGCTCAGGACAGACGGGCGGCTCAGGCGGCTCAGGACAGACGGGCGGCTCAGGACAGACGGGCGGCTCAGGCGGATCAGGACATACGGGCGGCTCAGGCGGCTCAGAACAGACGGGCGGCTCAGAACAGACGGGCGGCTCAGGACAGACGGGCGGCTCAGGACAGACGGGCGGCTCAGGCGGCTCAGGACAGACGGGCGGCTCAGGCGGCTCAGGACAGACGGGCGGCTCAGGACAGATGGGCGGCTCAGGACAGACGGGCGGCTCAGGACAGACGGGCGGCTCAGGCCAGACGGGCGGCTCAGACGGGCGGCTCAGGACAGACGGGCGGCTCAGGCGGCTCAGGACAGATGGGCGGCTCAGGACAGACGGGCGGCTCAGGACAGACGGGCAGCTCAGGCGGCTCAGGACAGACGGGGACCCCACTCCACCATAGTCTCGGCCCACTTCTGTGACACCTTAGGAGCGGCGACCCTCGCCACCGACCCCGGATTGGAGACCCTAGTAGAGGGCGCCTCCGGACTGGAGGGAGACTCTGGCGGATCCGGACTGGAGGGAGACTCTGGCGGCTCCTGACTGGCGTGTGGCTCAGGCGGCTCCTGACTGACGGGCGGCTCAGTCGGCTCCTGACTGACGGACGGCTCAGGCGGCTCCTGACTGACGGGCGGCTCAGGCGGCTCCTGACTGAAGGGCGGCTCAGGCGGCTCAGGACAGACGGGCGGCTCAGGCGGCTCAGGACAGACGGGCGGCTCAGGACAGACGGGCGGCTCAGGCGGATCAGGACAGACGGGCAACTCAGGCGGCTCAGGACAGACGGGAGGCTCAGGACAGACGGGCGGCTCAGGCGGCTCAGGACAGACAGGCGGCTCAGGCGGATCAGGACAGACGGGCGGCTCAGGCGGCTCAGAACATACGGGCGGCTCAGAGCAGATGGGCGGCTCAGGCGGCTCAGGACAGACGGGCGGCTCAGGCGGCTCAGGACAGACGGGCGGCTCAGGACAGACGGGCGGCTCAGGCGGATCAGGACAGACGGGCAACTCAGGCGGCTCAGGACAGACGGGAGGCTCAGGACAGACGGGCGGCTCAGGCGGCTCAGGACAGACGGGCGGCTCAGGCGGCTCAGAACAGACGGGCGGCTCAGAACAGATGGGCGGCTCAGGCGGCTCAGGACAGACGGGCGGCTCAGGACAGACGGGCGGCTCAGGCGGCTCAGGACAGACGGGCGGCTCAGGCGGCTCCTGACTGACGGGCGGCTCAAGCGGCTCAGGACAGACGGGCGGCTCAGGACAGACGGGCGGCTCAGGACAGACGGGCGGCTCAGGCGGCTCAGGACAGACGGGGACCCCACTCCACCATAGTCTCGGCCCACTTCTGTGACACCTTAGGAGCGGCGACCCTCGCCACCGACCCCGGATTGGAGACCCTAGTAGAGGGCGCCTCTGGACTGATGGGCGCCTCCGGACTGGAGGGAGACTCTGGCGGATCCGGACTGGAGGGAGACTCTGGCGTATCAGGACTGGAGGGAGACTCTAGCGGCTCCTGACTGGCGGACGGCTCAGGCGGCTCCTGACTGACGGGCGGTTCAGGCGGCTCCTGACTGAAGGGCAGCTCAGGCGGCTCAGGACAGACGGGCGGCTCAGGTGGCTCAGGACAGACGGGCGGCTCAGGACAGACAGGCGGCTCAGGCGGATCAGGACAGACGGGCAGCTCAGGACAGACGGGAGGCTCAGGACAGACGGGCGGCTCAGGCGGCTCAGGACAGATGGGCGGCTCAGGACAGACGGGCGGCTCAGGACAGACGGGCGGCTCAGGCGGCTCCTGACTGACGGGCGGCTCAGGCGGCTCCTGACTGACGGGCGGCTCAGGCGGCTAAGGACAGACGGGCGGCTCAGGCGGCTCAGGACAGACGGGCGGCTCAGGCGGCTCAGGACAGACGGGCGGCTCAGGCCGCTCAGGACAGACGGGCGGCTCAGGCCGCTCAGGACAGACGGGCGGCTCAGGCCGCTCAGGACAGACGGGCGGCTCAGGACAGACGGGCGGCTCAGGCGGCTCAGGACAGACGGGCGGCTCAGGACAGACGGGCGGCTCAGGACAGACGGGCGGCTCAGGCGGCTCAGGACAGACGGGCGGCTCAGGCGGCTCAGGACAGACGGGCGGCTCTGGAGGGTCCGGACTGGAGGGAGGCTCTGGAGTATCCGGACTGGAGGAACACACAGGAGACTTGGTTCTTAGAACAGGCACAGTACTTACCAGGCTGGAGAGATCTACTGGAGGCCTGGTCCTTGGAGGAGGCACAGGATAGACCGGTCCGTGGAGGCGCACTGGAGGTCTCGAACTAAGGGCCTGAACAACCCGTCCTGGCTGGATGTTAATTTTAGCCCGGCACTTGCGGGGCGCAGGCACAGGACGCACTGGGCTGTGCAGACCCACGGGAGACACAGTGTGTAGGGCTGGTGTCATATAACACGGACCAAGGAGACGCACTGGAGACCAGATGCGCTGAGCAGGTTTCATCGCACCTGGCTCGATGCCCACTCTAGCCCGGCCGATACGAGGAGCGGCAATGTAGCGCACCGGGGACATCGTGCGCTTCTCCGCATAACATGGTGCCTGCCCGAACCACCTCTCTCCACGGAAAGCACGGGGAGTTGGCTCAGGTCTCCTACCTGACTTAACCACAATCCCCGTGTGCCCCCCCCAAGAAAGTTTTGGGGCTGTCTCTCGTCCCAGCCGCGCTGCCGTGCTGCCTCCTCATACCAACGCTGCTCAGCTTTTGCTGCCTCCAGCTCTGCCTTGGGGCGGCGATATTCCCTAGCCTGTGGCCAGGGTGCCTTTCCGTCCAGAATCTCCTCCCATGTCCAGAAGTCCAGAACTCGCTGCTGCCGTTTACCACGCTGCTTGGTCCTTGGTTGGTGGGTGGTTCTGTAACGGCCATTTAAAGGAGTGGACCAAGGCGCAGTGTTGTGAGCGTACATACTTATTTAATATAAGAATTCACCAACAAAACAATAAACATCAAACGAAACGTGAAGCCAATGTAGTGCTCACAGGCAACTAAACATGGACACCGGAAACAACCACCCACAAAACACAAAGGAAAACAGGCTACCTAAATATGGCTCCCAATCAGAGACAACGACTGACACCTGCCTCTGATTGAGAACCATACTAGGCCAAACACATAGAAATAGAACAACAGAACAAAACATAGAAAAACAACATAGAATGCCCACCCCAACTCACGCTGTGACCACACTAAGATAAAGACATAAAAAAGGAACTAAGGTCAGAACATGACAGCTTGACTGAGGGACCTTACAGAATACAGATAATTGTATGCGTGGCATACAGAGATGAGGTAGTAATTCAAAAATCATGTTAAACACTATTATTGCACACAGAGTGAGTCCATGCAACTTATTATGTGACTTGTTAAGCACATTTTTACTCCTGAACTTATTTAGCCTTGCCATAACAAAGGGGTTCAATACTTATTGACTCATGAGATTTCAGCTTTTCAGTTTCAATTAATTTGTAAACATTTGGAAATGTAATCCATTTTAAATTCAGGCTTTAACACAACAAAATGTGTAAAAAATCAAGGAGTGTGAATACTTTCTGAAGGCACTGCATGTGATAATGTAACCGGTGTGAAATGGCTAGCTAGTTAGCTGTGTGCGCTAGTGGCAGTTCAATCGCTGACGTCACTAGCGCTGAGACCTTGAACTAGTTGATTCCCTTGCACTGCGGCTTTTGTCGAGCGACAGGTAACGATGCTCCGTGGGAGGCAGTAGCTGTGTTCATAGGGTCCCTAGTTCAAGACCAGATTGAGGTGAAGCGAAGGGCTATCGAAGGGCTCGATAGGGACGGAAATAATACTGATACAATATCACAGCTTTCTTCATGCCATAATATAGACATAATTACATTATTACATTACCACCATTTCTCACTTTGCACATTCTTAGTCTCTTAGTCTCCAACAAACTAACATGGTCCAAGCACACCAAGACAGTCATGAAGAGGGCACAACAAAAATATTTTCCCCCTCAGGAGACTGAAAAGATTTGGCATGGGTCCTCAGATCTCAAAAGGTTCTACAGCTGCACAATAGAGAGCATCCTGACGAGTTGCATCACTGCCTGGTATGGCAACTACTCGGCCTCCGACCGCAAGGCACTACAGAGGGTAGTGCATACGGCCCAGTACATCACTGGGGCCAAGCTTCCTGCCATCCAGGACATCTACACCAGGCGGTGTCAGAGGAAGGCCCTAAAAATTGTCAAAGACTCCGGCCACCCTAGTCATAAACTGTTCTCTCCGCTACAGCACGGCAAGCTGTACTGAAGCGCCAAGTCTAGGTCCAAGAGGCTTCTAAACAGCTTCTACCCCCACGCTATAAGACTCCTGAACATCTAACCAAATGGCCACCCAGACTATTTGCATTGCCCCCCTCTTTTACACCACTGCTACTCTCTGTTATTATCTATGCCAAGTCACTTTAACAACTCTACCTACATGTACATATTACCTCAATTACCTCAACTAACCGGTTCCCCGCACATTGACTCTGTACCGGTACCTCCTGTACATAGCCTTGCTATTGTTATTTTACTGCTGCTCTTGAATTATAATTATTAGTTACTTTTATTTATTAATTTTTCTACTTAAACTGCATTGTTGGTTAAGGGCTTGTAAGTAAGCATTTCACTGTAAGGTCTACACCTGTTGTATTCAGCACATGTGACAAATACAATTTGATTTGAATGAGGCTGGTTAGAAAATAGTTCACATGTATTACTATTTCGATCATTACTGTCATTAATTCAACATACAAACAGTCAACAGAATCATGTTTATTGAAAACAATCTGACGCTGGCATGTAAAAGCACTGGCACCCCTCACAATGGAACATTGTCAATAAATAATTTTACGCAACAGTCTACTAGCTGCAACAAGGAAATGTTTCCCATAGTGGCCTCAGTGTTAATAAATAACTTACTTTTGAACTTTGGAAGCTAAATTAGGAAAAAAAGGACTAGCCTACCTACTGTATCTTAACACTTACAGAGGTTCACATGTAGGAAGAGCAATAGCCTACAGTAGTTTAACAAAATATACTTCTGCAAATGTTGCTATTCAGTTCAGTGTAATGTCAAAACAAAACTAAATAACCAAGGTTCACTTCTGTATGTGCTTTAAAGAGAGATGCCACTGATTTGAAAGAAGGTTTTCGTTAACTGCATTCAAGTTACAACATGCATTGTATTATACTATACAGAAAGCAAGTAGCCAACATGATTTGCAGATTTAACATTCAAACAAACAATTCAGTAGCCTACTTTTCCTTTGTTTAATCATCATACCTCTCAGGTTTACTACCCCTATCTACAACTGGACCAGTGTATGATGTGCAGCCTGTGCTGTTGTACATCATGCACAGCGTACACACAATCTTTAGCCATTCTTCAACCAGTTATGTGCAATCAAAAGATTAATACAATTGCAATGTGAAAGTCCCATGAAGTGCTGTGCCTTAAATCATACTTTTTTTTTTCATCTGAAAATATTACCTGGTCTTATTGTCTTTCTATGGGAATTAATTATAACCTGAGAATATACCATGTGTATGTGACCAATAACAGTTGATTTGAATTGATATACAGGTATGGTGATTTTCACTTACACTATACTCCGATGAGATGATGCCCTCTGCTCTGCTGTCATCTATCAAGGACATCTGACCTACGAACCTCGATAGGTGCTCCATCCGTGCGGCGGCTAGGGCTGTCAATTTAACTTTTTAAATGGCAGGCAGTGGGCGGCCACTATATCAATACAACAATTCTAAACAAACGCAGAGCGCCTTGCCGCACCAATCTCTAGTGCGATGATTAGCCTAGGTTCCGCGTGTACCTCTTGGAACGTTCCTTATGTCATTGTCACTGTGAGGCAAGTCATGTACATTTCCGCATTGAAAGCTACTGGCTTATTTATTTGCGTCAAAACAGGGGAGGAACTTTCACATAAACTCCCATACACTACTATTACAACAGATGGAAAAATGTATAGCATATTTATTCTTTGCCAACAAGAATATTCAAAGCATCTTCAAAAGGCATTCAACGCATTTTCAAACGCTCTATTATTTTACGTTAGTTGTACAGTTAAATAATGTGTTATTATAAAGTTATCAAGCAGGCTATCAATGCATGAATCACATTTAGACTAATAGGGAGTCCTAAAACTTGCAGCCTGATAATATTCTCAGGGATATTAATTAGCCTGACACTTTCTAAAAAATATATCCTATGTGGTTATTTACATTGTCCATAGATTAGTAAACACGTCAGAGATGAGGATCAGCCTATTTTTGTTGTATTCCAGGGTGTGCTCGGCTAGTATTCTGAGCATATGAAACCAACGTGCAGACAATTGACCGCCAGGAAACTTCAGTGATTTTACTATGTCTGTATTATATGGGTGTTTATTCTACTGCTATAGCCTACACTTCGTATAGGAGAAGGGCGACATATCGATGCATGGTTTATTGAAACTGTAACGGTTCCATCAGAACATGCCTCCTCAACAACCCGTGGATTTTTTTTTTCAGACGCAATGATAAAAAGAAAATGGCTAGCATATCTGTCTCCAAATTCACACAGCCACCAGTTAGGCATACACTCAAAACAGAGACTGCAAAAAGGATTGTCAACTCAACTGTGACACTGAAATTTTGGTTCAAACACAATCGCTGTGCAACACTTCCCCTCTGCCTCTGGAAAACGCACAGCCATAGTAAATAATAGGTGGAGGTGCATTCTCGTCATACTTGTGCGGTGATACTGATGGTTTGTTGACAACTGCAGCATTTTAGCTAAGCCTAACCCAGCTACGGACAGACATGACTTTACTTAGCAGCATGTGATAATTGGTTCGAATCCAGGCTATATCACACCTCTTCCGTGATTTGGAGTCGCATAGGGCTGCGCACAATTGTAAATAAGAATTTGTTCTTAACTGACTTGCCTGGTTACGTTTTTTTGTAAAGCTACAGTTGGCAACAACTATTATCCCCGAAGCCACTACTAGATGGAGCTGTACTGGTAGCCATCCACTAGCCACAACCATACAAACAATTAGTCTCAACAAACCATCAGTATCATAACACCTACAACCAATCAGAGCGAACAAACAATTACTTCAAATGGACTAATAAGCTCACAATTTACAATCACGTGGTAATTCAGTGCTAGAGGCACCTCCATTGTGTGTCACTTATGCAATAAGTCTGGAGGAGGTGTGGTAGATGGCCAATATACTACGGCTAAGGGCTGTTTTTATGCAATGCAGAGTGCCTGGGCGCAGCCCTTAGCCGTGGTATATTGGCCATACATCACAAACCCCCCCGGGAGCCTTATTGCTATTATAAACTGGTTACCAACTTAATTAGAGCAGTAAAACTAAATGTTTGTCATACCCAGTTATACGGCCATGGCTTTCAGCCAATCAGAATTCAGGGCTCAAACCACCCAGTTTATAAAATGGCGTTATGGATCTGGACTCCCAGGACTCCAACTACCGGACAGGTGTGATTATTGCAACGACAATACCCAGCTATGGAGTAATGTTTAGATTAGGGAAAATGGTGATAGTGCACTCCCTCATCTAAAAGCCAAGGCGTCCGATACATTTACATTTCTATATACAACTACGTCGTGTTTTCCATAAGGATATGCAGAATGGCATGAAAGTAAAGCCTATTCCCACGGGCACTTCTATCACACAGGACCTCTGCTAATAGCAGAGTCCTTCCTAGCTGCTTGAGTGAAGATGGCGCAGGCACTGTCAGAGGAGGAGTTCCATCGGATGCAGGTAGCTAGGTTGACAGCTGTCCATTTTTAATGCCCGTTGTTTCAAATTTGTTGTCACCTTCAGAGTATTTTATGAAAATTGGATTTTCTGTCAACCTGTCCAGAGCTAAATTACAGAACGGTAAAGCATGCGTGGTAACTTCCCTTACTAGCTAGGCCAACATTGCAACCCAGGGATGTGGCTAGCTATGTTGATAGTGTCAGCAGTCATTGCTATTCCAAAAGCAACAGGCAGTTGGTCATATCGTTTTAGTATTCTATACAAACATGCGAATGTGGTAATCCCAATAGTTTGCTTTATGTTCAAATAACCAACGTTAGCTGGTTTGCGAGTTAACCGTTAACTAGCTTAAATGGCTAGGCTAGCTAGTTAGCTTGAAATGACATACTCTGGTCTTCATTAATCTTCTTGACAATATCTTATTAATGGCAAAGTTATCTTCCTGTTAGCTATTGATTTCAAACATCCGTGTCTGATAGTTGTGTGCTGTTTTTGTTACAACTTTTATAAATACATTCGGTGAAAACTATAACGTTAACTAGCTAGTTAATCTCGCGTAGCTGATAGCTTTCCAAGACTTATTATGGGTCACGGGTTTGGTCATTCAACGTTAGCCTAATGCCTGCTCGCAGGTTTTAGGGACTGGACGCCATTCACTGTTTATTTTAATGGGTGTGTTCAGTTTTCCAAACCAGATAGTGCCCATAGCTAGCTAGCCTAGATAATGCATTGCTTGTTCATCTGAAGTCACCTGAATCAGATTATGTGTACAGTCAGATGTTTTAATGTTTAATTAAATTGACCCTTTATACAGGCTTAAACCAACTCCGTGACCTTGTGATTAGTGTCCCTTACCAAAGACTCAAAACATGGGACCTGATGCCTCTCTGCTTGGCACTCAAAATTAAGAAGATGGACTGGGGGTAAGGCCCTGCTACAGACTAGCGTCCTGTCCAGGGGGTATACTTGTACATTAGGCTGCCTCACCCTACAGAAACAAGATATGGGGCAGAAGCCTATGTGCCGTTCTAGCTCTGACAAGGCTAACTGGTCAAAGGCTTTTACGTGTTTTGGTAATGTCATCCCCTCCTTCTATAACCTTTTTGTTGTTTTCCAGGCTCAGCTTTTAGAGCTGAGGACACAGAACTACCAACTTTCTGATGACCTGCGGAAGAACACAACTGGTAAGGAGCAGCAGCTCGTAATATAAATATGTTATGGAGCTCAGTTGGTGCCCTTGAACTGGGATCAATATTTACTGCTAAAATGAAAAGAACATTGCAATGCAACTCCAGGATGGACTTCAGATTTAGTCTCCCTCTTAATGCAAGTGTGTGATGTGTGTAGTAACCCATGTGATGCACTTTATCTAACTTCAAAATGGGTTAGTTATGTCTCAGTGATTGAAAAGAAAATACTAGGCTCTGGGGATATTCAATATTTTAGTGTTGATTTTAATTCCAGAGCTGAATTCTGTTCGTCTGAAGACTGTGACCTTGGAGAAGGATTACATCAAAGCACAGAAGGTATAGCAAGCTTTTTCTACATTTTGATTAAAACCGTGATAATATGGCTGTGGAGTTCAATGCACTGAAACTCAAGGCATCATGTTTGAGACAGAATAAAATGTACCTTTGTTTGTGATTCTATTCTGATTAGCTTTTTGTTTTATCTTCAGGCTCTGAATAAAAGCAAGAAAGCTCAGGTGGGTTACTTGCATCCTATAAACATATTTCAAAGCTGTCTAAAATGATCATGACCAGATAGTATGAACATGAGCTTGCTATACATGTTATATGCCATAATAGCTATTACTCCTGTTTACATGTGTATATATTATCATATACTTTTTTATTGTATTTTTTTTTTTGCACTGGCTCGAGGTGCACTCACTAGACTCTAGCCACACAATCACACATACTACATTGACACTCCGACACCCACACATACTTTCTCACTTTTAACATATGCTTCTGCTACTCTGTTTATTATACAGTTGAAGTTGGAATTTTACATACACTTATGTTGGAGTCATTAAAACTAGTTTTTCAACCACTCCACAAATTTCTTGTTAACAAACTACAATTTTGGCAAGTCGGTTAGGACATCTACTTTGCATGACACAAGTAATTTTTCCAACAATTGTTTACAGACAGATTATTTAACTTATATTTCACTGTATCACAATTCCAGTGGGTCAGAAGTTTACTGTGCCTTTAAACAGCTTGGACAATTCTAGAAAATGATGTCATGGCTTTAGAAACTTCTGATTGACTAAAATTATGTCAATTAGCCTATTGGAGGTGTACCTGTGGATGTATTTCAAGGCCTACCTTCAAACTCAGTGCCTCTTTGCTTGACATCATGGGAAAATCAAATGAAATCAGCCAAGACCTCAGGAAAAAAAATTGTACCCTCCACAAGTCTGGTTCATCCCTGGGAGCAATTTCCAAACACGTGAAGGTACCACGTCCATATGTACAAACAATAGTACGCAAGTATAAACACCATGGGACCACGCAGCCATCATACCGCTCAGGAAGGAGATGCATTCTGTCTCCTAGAGATGAACGGTCTTTGGTGCGAAAAGTGCAAATCAATCCCAGAACAACAGCAAAGGACCTTGTGAAGATGCTGGAGGAAACAGGTACAAAAGTCTCTACATCCACATTAAAATGAGTCCTCTAATGACATAACCTGAAAGGCCGCTCAGCAAGGAAGAAGCCACTGCGGCAAAACCGCCATAAAAAGCCAGACTACGGTTTGCAACTGCACATGGGGACAAAGATTGTACTTTTTGGAGAAATGTCCTCTGGTCTGATGTAACAAAAATATAACTTTTTGGCCATAATGACCATCGTTATGTTTGGAGGAAAAAGGGGACACTTGCAAGCCGAAGAACACGATCCCAACCGTGAAGCACAAGAGTGGCAGCATGTTGTGGGGGTGCTTTGCTGCAGGAGGGACAGGTGCCCTTCACAAAATAGAAGGTATCATGACGGAGGAAAATTATGTGGATATATTGAAGCAACATCTCGACATCTGTCAGGAAGTTAAAGCTTGGTCGCAAATGGGTCTTCTAAATGGACAATGACCCCAAGCATACTTCCAAGTTGTGGCAAAATGGCTTAAGGACAACAAAGTCAAGCTATTGGAGTGGCCATCACAAAGCCCTGACCTCAATCCTATAGAACATTTGTGGGCAGAACTGAAAAAGCGTGTGCGAGCAAGGAGGCCTACAAACCTGACTCGGTTACACCAGCTCTGTCAGGAGGAATGGGCTAAAATTCACCCAACTTATTGTGGGAATCTTGTGGAAGGCTACCCAAAACATATGACCCAAGTTAAACAATTTAAAGGCAATGCTACCAAATAGTAATTGAGTGTATGTGAACTTCTGACCCACAGGGAATGTGATGATATAAATAAAAGCTGAAATAAATCATTCTCTCTACTATTATTCTGACATTTCACATTCTTAAAACAAAGTGGTGATCCTAACTGACCTAAAACAGGGGATTTTTACTAAATGTCAGGAATTGTGAAAAACTGAGTTTAAATGTATTTTGCTAAGGTGTATGTAAACTTCTGACTTCAACTGTATGTCCTGATTGCCTAGTTACTTTTACCCTTACCTACATGTACATACTGTGTTACCTCAATTACCTCGTACCCCGGCACATTTAATTCGTACTGGTACTCCTTGTATATAACTTCGTTATTGTTATTTCATTGTGTTACTATTTTTCTTACTTTTTAACTCTGCATTGTTGGGAGTGGGCTCGTAAGTAAACATTTCATGGTAAAATCTACATCTGTATTCGGCGCATGTAACCAATAGAATGTGTTTTTGATTTTGAAAATTATTTATATTTCTCCTACCAGTCACTTTCAGCATTGTTTACATGTATGTCCACCTATCACGCCTACACTGACAATGTTACACGCTCACCACCATGCACAAACCCACCCAACACTTAAGTCTTCTGCATGCTTCGGTTTGGCTGACGCTTAGCCGTTGGCCATCCGGACGTGTGTGCTCACGTCTCCTTTAAAGACCTTCACTTCAAAAACGAGGAAAAGTGGATCGAATCCCCGAGCTGACAAAGTAAATCTGTTGTTCTGCTCCTGAACAAGGCAGTTAACCCGCTGTTCCCCAGTAGGCCGTCATTGTAAATAAGAATTTGTTCTTAACTGACTTGCCTACTTAAATAAAAGTTACATTTTAAAGTTAGTTTTTTGTCGAGGTGGTCTTAGTCGCGCAATGTGACATCTAACTAAGATGTTGTTTGGTGAAAAAAAGAATGAGTATGAAAACCATTAATCTCTCGTTGAATGATAACAAACACTTCATTGAAGAATCCCGACTTTTGACCAATCACCGATGAAGGGGCATAGACTTCGGCTACTGACTTCGGTTTGGCTCGAGAAATAATTACGTGTGCACGAACAGCTGGGAAAAAACCTTGCCGAAGACCAAAAACATCACAAAATGTCATAATATATGCGTTAACTTTTTGAGATGGGAAACATGCGGACGTCTTTATGCTGCTGCCATACTGTTTACTATTATTATAATTATTTATCCTACTACCAGTCACTTTCTGCTAATTCCTGCCCACATGCACATACTGTATCTTCCTCAAAAAAATCCTGTAATACCTGCACATTTTAAAGTTGGTACTGGCACTAACCCTATATATATATATATATATATATATATATCTCTTGCTCTCTTTTGTTTAATTTCTTTAGTTCTATTCGTTTTTTTATATTGAATACTGCGCTGTTGGGTAGGGCTTGCAAGTTAAGCATATCACTCTACTTGTGCATGTGACAAGTAAAACTTAATGGATAGAGAGACTACCTCAATGAAGTCAAAGAGATTATTCCCAAGTACAGGTAGAGAACATAGGACACACTCCTTTTGTCTGTTAACTTAATTTCTTACATTTACTCATTAGGTTCTTCCACATTTTCAGTGACTGTAGCATAGGTATATGACGTATATGGGCCTGATTTTATAATTCATGTTATATTAATGCAGTCAACAGCCCCCTCTGTTGTTTAAATATGCATATTTAACCTTTCCCCAGAGTATTTTAGATAATTTGGAAATGTATCAAAGTATGATATCGAAGTAGAGCAATGTCCTCCAACTTATTTTTCACCATTCTTTCTAATCAGCAAAGTATATTGAGTACTCTCACAAAAAACACGACAACAATCTAGAAATGTGGGGATGATAAAGTCGTCCTCCTGTGTGAGTGCCTACTTTCTGTTTACATGGATTGGTTGATTGTCTGGTGTGTGCGCTCAGGAGGTGGATGCCTTACTCAGCGAGAACGAGATGCTGCAAGGCAAGCTGCACAGCCAAGAGGACGACTTCAGACTGCAAAACAGCACCCTGATGCAGGAGCTGTCCAAGGTACTGGATGTCCCCTGCTCCCGCACATGCCAATGGTTCAGAAGAGGGGAATGTCCTAGTAAATTAAGATGTGATTTAGGCCTATCCTATGTCTAGCTTGTATAACATAAAGGCCCCACCTTCCTGATCACATTTCATGATTATATTACAGAAATATTTTACATTTATTGCATTCCCCTGTTTAGTTATGTACTCAGATAGAGGAGCTACAGCATGAAATCAAAGAGCTAAAGGATTGCAAGGGGCTGCAGGCTGAATCCTCCGGTCCCATCTCCATCTCTGTGGATGGAGAGTTATTGCGTCTCCAGGCAGAGAACGCTGCCCTTCAGAAAAAGATGACGGGTTTGCTTATGTTGGTTATCGTTGTAGAAAATCAACATTTTCAAAGGCATTTCTTAGATGAGATGTATCTGGTAATGGCAACACATCATCAGTAAAAAAAATAAAAAAAAACCTCTACTAACCCTATTTACAACACTGTGTTTTCCCCTCAGCCCTTCAGGAGCGCCATGCGAGTGAGATAAAGAGCCCGAGGGGAGCGGAGGTCAGTGAAACCAAAACCTCAGAGACAGACGGCCCGGCTGACACCAACGGTGTCCGGTTGCACTCTGACGTCAGTGAGAGCAGGGAGGACTCTGCAGCCAGAACCAATGACAGACTGGAACAGGTGACATCATAAACACATTTTTCAAAGGAACTGCCATTTTGAAAATAACCTCAGATTTACTTCCACTGTTGTATCAGGCATACATAAATGTACACACCGGTTAGTGTTGTTCATTATTGAGCTGGTTGCTCTATTCAACATACAAAAGGCTCTGTTTATTTTGTCCATTATGATGTACCTGTATGTTTCCACATCATATTAATCCGTTACAGTATGGAACGCAAACTGGCGTATTTCAACACATGAATCAGCCCCTATTTAGATCAAGCCTTTGCATTATACATGGAGTTTGGTTTTATGTTTATTTGTTATTTAATTACAAGATTATTTGACAAACGACCCCATATTTAGATTACGGTTTTGAATTATGGATACAGTATGGCATTGTGTTGAGTTGTCCTTAAATTAATTTCCTTTTGTTTTTTTTCAGGCGGAGGCAAAGTGTGCCAAACTGGAACAGCGAGTGACTGAGCTAAGCGGTGAGTTGAGTCTTTCTTATGGAGAATATATCTTCAGAAATAGTCTGTAAAGCCTAGTAGAGCAATAATAAAGTTGAATCTTTCCCCCTTGGTTGTTGTGATACTTTACAAGAGTGATTGACTTAATTAATTGACATCTTTGTTAACAATGTTGACTCCCAGCACTAGAGGTCGACCGATTATGATTTTTCAATACGGATACCGATTATTGGAGGACCAAAAAAAGCCGATACCGATAAAATAAAAAGATATATATATTTGTAATAATGACAATTACAACAATACTGAATGAACAATGAACACTTTTATTTTAACTTAATATAATACATAAATGAAATCAATTTAGTGTCAAATAAATAATGAAACATGTTCGATTTGGTTTAAAGAATGCAAAAACACAGTGTTGGAGAAGAAAGTAAAAGTGCAATATGTGCCATGTTAAAAAGCTAACGTTTAAGTTCCTTGCTCAGAACATGAGAACATATGAAAGCTGGTGGTTCCTTTTAACATGAGTCTTCAATATTCCCAGGTAAGAAGTTTTAGGTTGTAGTTATAGAAAGAAATAGTCCTATAATACCATTTGTATTTCATATACCTTTGACTATTGGATGTTCTAATAGGTACTTTAGTATTGCCAGGCTAATCTCGGGAGTTGATAGTCTTGAAGTCATAAACAACGCTGTGCTTGAAGCATTGCGAAAAGCTGCTGGCAAATGGAGTAAAGTGCTGTTTGAGTGAATGCTTACGAGCCTGCTGCTGCCTACCACCACTGCCAGACTGCTCTATCAAATATCAAATCATAGACTTAATTATAATATAATAAACACACAGAAATACGAGCCTTAGGTCATTAATATGGTCAAATCCGGAAACTATCATTTCGAAACAAAACGTTTTTTCTTTCAGTGAAATACGGAACCGTTCCGTCTTTTTTCGAACGGGTGGCATCCATAAGTCTAAATATTGCTGTTACATTGCACAACCTTCAATGTTATGTCATAATTATATAAAATTCTGGCAAATGAATTACGGTCTTTGTTAGGAAGAAATGGTCTTCACGCAGTTCTCAACGAGCCAGGTGGCCCAAACTGCTGCATATACCCAGACTCTGCTTACACTGAACGCAAGAGAAGTGACACAATTTCAGGCACCACATTGATTATATGCAACGCAGGACAAGCTAGTTAAACTAGTAATATCATCAACCATGTGTAGTTAACTAGTGATTATGTGAAGATTGTTTATAATAAGATAAGTTTATAGTTAACTAGTGATTATGTGAAGATTGTTTATAATAAGATAAGTTTAATGCTCCTCGTGGATTGCAATGTAATCGGCCATAATCGGCGTCCAAACATGCCAATTACCAATTGTTATGAAAACTTGAAATCAGCCCTAATTATTCTGATTAATCGGTCGACCTCTACCCAGCACCAAATGTTGCTTAAATAATTTAACTGCTGGTTTCCTTCCAATCTGATAGGACATAGTCCAGTTCACTGTTCCCCAATGCAGGCTCTGTGGGGCATGTGTCCAGCAGGCATCTAGCTTTTGTTTACAGCATGTCAGAGCCCAGTCAGGAGTGTGTGACTGGGTTCCCACTAGATGGGCAAGTGGCAAAGTCTAAACTGGATAAATTGTAAAAATGTTTGAAAACAAAATTCACTTTTTTATCTTAATTTAGGGTTAGGCACAATGTTAGAAGTGTGTTTAGGGTTAGGCACAATGTTAGCAGTGTGGTTAGGGTTAGGCATAAAGTTAGCAGTGTGGTTAAGGTTAGGCATAAAGTTAGCAGTGTGGTTAAGGTTAGGTATAAAGTTAGCAGTGTGGTTAGGGTTAGGCACAAGGTTAGCAGTGTGGTTAGGCACAAGGTTAGCTGTGTGGTTAGGGTTAGGCATAAAGTTAGCAGTGTGGTTAGGCACAAGGTTAGCAGTGTGGTTAGGCACAAGGTTAGCAGTGTGGTTAGGCACAAGGTTAGCAGTGTGGTTAGGGTTAGGCATAAAGTTAGCAGTGTGGTTAGGGTTAGGCATAAAGTTAGCAGTGTGGTTAGGGTTAGGCATAAAGTTAGCAGTGTGGTTAGGGTTAGGCATAAAGTTAGCAGTGTGGTTAGGCACAAGGTTAGCAGTGTGGTTAGGCACAAGGTTAGCAGTGTGGTTAGGCACAAGGTTAGCAGTGTGGTTAGGCACAAGGTTAGCAGTGTGGTTAGGCACAAGGTTAGCAGTGTGGTTAGGCACAAGGTTAGCAGTGTGGTTAGGCACAAGGTTAGCAGTGTGGTTAGGGTTAGGCATAAAGTTAGCAGTGTGGTTAGGGTTAGGCATAAAGTTAGCAGTGTGGTTAGGCACAAGGTTAGCAGTGTGGTTAGGCACAAGGTTAGCAGTGTGGTTAGGCACAAGGTTAGCAGTGTGGTTAGGCACAAGGTTAGCAGTGTGGTTAGGCACAAGGTTAGCAGTGTGGTTAGGCACAAGGTTAGCAGTGTGGTTAGGCACAAGGTTAGCAGTGTGGTTAGGGTTAGGCATAAAGTTAGCAGTGTGGTTAGGGTTAGGCATAAAGTTAGCAGTGTGGTTAGGGTTAGGCATAAAGTTAGCAGTGTGGTTAGGGTTAGGCATAAAGTTAGCAGTGTGGTTAGGGTTAGGCATAAAGTTAGCAGTGTGGTTAGGGTTAGGCATAAAGTTAGCAGTGTGGTTAAGGTTAGGCATAAAGTTAGCAGTGTGGTTAGGGTTAGGCATAAAGTTAGCAGTGTGGTTAGGGTTAGGCACAAGGTTAGCAGTGTTGTTAACCTTTTACAAGAAACTCAGAAGTGACCCCACTGCCCAATTTCAGAACACGATCTTTACTGTCCTAGATGGTTATTTAAGTTCTGGTCAGATAACCAAAAAAGAACACAACTTTTTGGCTTTTCAACACACTAAAATTGCCATTTTTTATACTTTGCCGAAATTACACAAGAATATTACAAAACCTCCAGGGCGCCCTATTGTAGCGGTCATTGATGCAGTTATTTATTTCTTAGACCACTCGCAGAACAGCGCCCCTCTTTTGTAAAGGACACCAGCAGTATGATCTCTATTATTGAATCTCTTGATATTCTCCCTGATAATACTTTGTTAGTTACTTTTGATGTTGAGTCGTTATTCACAAATTTTCCACACGATGGCGGTATTGATGCTATGGAACATTTTCTTCTGCAATGTGACCCTAATGAACTACCTTCCAGTGAATGCATTATAACATTGGCTGAAATTGTACTCACACACAACTACTTCATGTTTCTAAATGATTTCTTTATTCAGACGATGGGTACTGCTATGGGATCCCCCATGGCTCCTAACTATGCTAATTTGTATATGGGTTACATGGAGAAACAGTCTATTTTCAATCCTCTCAAAAATGTTTTCTTGCCTAAAATCATTATTTGGAAACGGTATATTGATGATATTTTTGTTCTGTGGAGGGGTGATGCAAAACAGCTCCAGGTGTTCCATGCTTTTCTTAACTCCTGTTCTGAGCATCTGAGATTTACTATGCAATCTGATACACGTCAAATCAGTTTTCTTGATCTTCTGATCTTGTGTAATGTTCTATACACTGATCTTTACAGGAAACCTACTGATCGTAACAGTTTGTTGAGGGCTGATAGTTGTCACCCACTTCCCTTGAAAAACAGTTTGCCCTACAGCCAATTCTGTCGAATCAAAATAATTTGTAAAAAACAATCAGATTTCGACAGAAATATGGCTAACACTCAAAGAAAATTCAAGGAGAGGGGGTACAAATATGGTCAGATTTAATACTGCCATTGAGAAAATTCAAAACAAAACAGAAAGAAGCATTCTTGCGTTCTAACTACCTGCTATTCAAAGTGCTCTGAACAAATTAAGGGAATCGTTCACAAACATTGGCACATTCTAAGATCCGATGATAGTATCTGTAATGTGTTTTCGGATCTTCCCTTGGTCGTATTCTCGCGGGGCAGAAACCTCAGAGATCAACTGGTAAGCTCTGATTTACCACCCCAAGATATCCCTGCACAGCGTCTATTTGCACCCCTACTGGATGGAGACTACAAATGTAATGGCTCTTATAAATGTAGATCCTTCAAACACCCCCAAACAGGGAAACAGATCCCAATCAAAGGTGTTATCACGTGCTCCACTAAGGCAAGTTATTTATCTTATAACTTGTCCTTGTGGTAAAAATTATGTGGGTAAAACAAAGCGCGAATTAAAAGTACGTATCGTAGCACCATTAGGTGCAAAAACTGGACTTACCCTGTTGCGGCCCACTTTTTGGAAGAAAACCACTCGATTTCGTCTCTACGTTATATTGGCATCGAACATGTCATCCTCCCTAGGAGAGGGGGTGACCTTGATCATTTATTGTTAAAACGAGAGGCTGCCTGGATCTTTAATTTAAAGACCCTTGCTCCTTCGGTCTCAACGTAGACTTTGATCTGAAGCCATTCTTGTGATTATTGTGATTTTGCTATTGTAAATGTATGTAGGCTTATGTAGCCAAATTGTATCTATGATCGTACACTATCCATTTGTTTTTTGTATGCTATTTTAATATATGAGAATTAACCAATGATATCAGGCCACACCTGGCCATGATTACAGACGCCTGTGTGTGTCTTTTGACACTATATAAATGAGTCATCCTGCAGTGTTTGTCATTATACCCTGATGAAGACAGCTTGTCTGTCGAAACGTTGGACATAAATATTTTTGCATCCGAGCTCGTAGAGTGTGCAGCTCTCCTTTTTGTTTTTTAAGTGTTCTACTCCGCTAGCCAGCACCTCGCCTAAATAGGTGTGCGTTTCTTTCACCTCTAGGTTAGGGTTAGGCATAAGGTTAGCAGTGTGGTTAAGGTTAATATTAGGTTCCAAATCAGTTAAGAAGATGCATTGTAGAAATAGACAGGGGTTATGACTTTGCCACCTGCCCAGAAAGTGATGACCATGTGAGTTGGGGTACTGTGATTTAAGACTGAGCTGGACTACCTGCAGGACCTGCAGTGAGGACCCCCGGGCTAGTTATGAAACAGGATGCTCTTAGGTGGTCAGCACTGTGTCCAAATCCAATAACGCAATGCTTTGGGCCAGAGGTGGAGCTGCAGCTGCACACTGAGGTGGAGGAGAAGCGCCTACTGAAGGAGCAGCTCCATGCACTAGAGGTAATTTATAACCCATTTTACAACCCTAGGTCAGGTGCTAACGACCTATCCACAACCCTAGGTCAGGTGCTAACGACCTATCCACAACCCTAGGTCAGGTGCTAGTAACCCATCCCACAACCCTAGGTCAGGTGCTAGTAACCCATCCCACAACCCTAGGTCAGGTGCTAGTAACCCATCCCACAACCCTAGGTCAGGTGCTAGTAACCCATCCCACAACCCTAGGTCAGGTGCTAGTAACCCATCCCACAACCCTAGGTCAGGTGCTAGTAACCCATCCCACAACCCTAGGTCAGGTGCTAGCAACCCATCCCACAACCCTAGGTTAGGTGCTAATGACCCACCCTACAACCCTAGGTTAGGTGCTAACGACCCAGGGTGATGCTTTACTAATTGGCCATTTCTCCTAGAAACAATTTCAGATTTTTGTGATAATTGCTAAGGAATATTTATACGTTTTGTTATTTGTTTTTTTTCTTCAGTTTTTATGTTACCTGCCCTAGTGCCTCAAAGTGAAGCAGTAAGATATGCAGCTCTGTATCTGAGTATACATTAAAAAAAATATGGTCACTAACTGCCTCCTCCATTTACTAGGCTAATTGAGTGTATGTGGGTTTGTGTAAATACGATACGCTGTGGACAGACTTTCCCTTAGGCACAATTAAGGACAGACAATTTGTTGGCTATTTCTATGTCTCTTCATCTAAGTACTTAGATATTTCATTTCTTTCCTCCAGTCATCCAAACAGGCAGACATCACTCAACTTCAAGAAGAAATAGCAAAGGTAACTAACTATAAGATCAGATGTGTTCTTCATTGTATAGATCAGGCTGTAGTGTATGTTAGCATCTAGGCCCCTACATGTAATGGAAAACTGATTTGGTCCATGTGTTGCTTTCTAGCTCTCTGATAAATTAAAGAAAAAACAAGACAGGTAAGATTCTATTTACCTTGCAAGTGTTATGAAGGCATTTCTTCTGTTCTACACAAAGTAAAACTTAAAGAGCATTAAAAGACAATTTCATGATAGATGGATTGTATTTCCTTGCCAATGTGGATGAAGGTATTTGAGTTTCCTTGGCTCAGCTGTGATGAACTACATCAGAGTATGACAGTAATGATAAGCCCCTGGGTCTTGTCCTGTTATAGTGCTATTTCTCTGGCATCATTGGGCAGCCGTCTCAGGCTCAGTATAGCAATGCGACACTAGGCACCTGCTCCGTGGACAGTCAGCAGTCGGGAGTAATGAGACTGAACCTCAACTTGTTTTGCCAGCAGTCACTATCATCTGCTGTATCTGCAAAGACGTCTGCCCAAATCTCCCCTTACGGGCTCTTTTCACACCGGCAGAGCCCTGGCCGCCCACTCGGGGAGTCTCTCTTATATCTCCTCTACTGGGGGGTTTCATGGTGGAGCAGTTTTCTCACTGCCTTTTTATGATTTGTATTATAGCTTTCTGCGTTCGCAAGGTGAAAAAGAAGCCCTTTATAATGACAGCAGGTAAGGGCATGCATAAAGATTCAATTTGTTTTTCACTTTCACCAAGCTTCTGAAGGTGGAGGTACTTTTTTTTATGTAACAAAAAAAAAAGCCAGATGCCATTTGATTAAAATACATTATTTCTGCACCAGGACCAAAATCGATGAGATTCAACAGAGGAAGGAGGAGGAGCTGAAGTCATTGAAAATCCGCATCCAGAAGTTACAGGGAGATCTGCTGTCAGCCAACCAGGTCACACATCCCCATGTTGCCTGTCCTGTTATGAGATCAATCTCGATATATTGTTTATGATTGGTGTATTGTACCTGAAGTACTCATATTGTTGTATTATGACAATACATACTCCTTATTAACTTCACAACAGTTTTCTGAGTTGTAGTAGGTATGCACTAGACCCATATCCTAAAATGATTGACAGCCTGTGACAGAATCTAGTAGGAATCTGAAGCTGACTCTTGCTGCCTGTGTTTTTTTTAGAGTGTTGGAGAGATGAAGGAGCAGCTACAGAGCCGGCAGAAGGAGCATGACTTAGTTCTACACACACTCAGAGATCAGGTAAAACGGAGCATTAGTTAGTTCTACACCACTCAGAGATCAGGTAATACAATGAGTATCAGTTCTACACCAGTCAGAGATCAGGTAAAACAAGGAGAATTAGTTAGTTCTACACCAGTTAGAGATCAGTTAAAACTCAAACCTATTAACTGTAATTTGCTCTACATCGTTTTTAATGCTGTTAAATAGGATTTGCCCCCTTTCTAATTTTCTCAACTTTTGCATTTTTTTTTAATACTGAATTATCAGATCTTCAACCAAAACCTAATATTAGATAAAAGGAACCTGAGTGAACACATAACACAATTACATAATTATTTCATAAACAAAGTTATGCAACACCCAATGCCCCTGTGTAAAAAGCTTACATGAAAATGGCAAAAAAAAATCGAAACATTTTAGGTAATCGGCAAATCGGTAATTTGCATTTTTGGACACCAATCATGGCCGATTACATTGCACTCCACGAGGAGACTGCGTGGCAGGCTGTGACTACCTGTTATACGAGTGCAGCAAGGAGCCAAGGTAAGGTGCTAGCTAGCATTAAACTTATCTTATAAAAAAAACGATCAATCTTAACATAATCACTAGTTAACTACATATGGTTGATGATATTACTAGTTTATTTAGCTTGTCCTGCGTTGCATATAATCGATGTGGTGCCTGTTAATTTATCATTGAGTCACAGCCTACTTCGCCAAACGGGTGATTTAACAAGCGCATTCGTGAAAAAAGCACTGTCGTTGCACCAATGTACCTAACCATAAACATCAACACCTTTCTTAAAATCAATACACAAGTATATATTTTTAAACCTGCATATTTAGTTAATATTGCATGCTAACATGAATTTCTTTTAACTAGGGAAATTGTGTCACTTATCTTGCGTTCTGTGCAACAGAGTCAGGGTATATGCAGCAGTTTGGGCCACCTGGCTCGTTGCGAACTGTGTGAAGACCATTTCTTCCTAACAAAGATAGCCAACTTTGCCAAACGGGGGATTATTTAACAAAAGCACATAAACATCAATGCCTTTCATAAAATCAATACACAGAAGTATATTTTTTTAAACCTGCATATTAAGTTAAAAGAAATTCATGTTAGCAGGCAATATTAACCAGGTGAAATTGTGTCACTTCTCTTGCGTTCATTGCACGCAGAGTCAGGGTATATGCAGCAGTTTGGGCCGCCTGGCTCATTGCGAACTAATTTTCCTTTTTTCCATAATTATGACATAACATTGAAGGTTGTGCAATGTAACAGCAATATTTAGACTTATGGATGCCACCCGTTAGATAAAAAGACGGAACGGTTCCGTATTTCACTGAAAGAAAAAACATTTTGTTTTCGAAATGATAGTTTCCGGATTTGACCATTATTAATGACCTAAGGCTCGTATTTCTGTGTGTTATTATATTATAATTAAGTCTATGATTTGAGAGAGCAGTCTGACTGAGTGGTGGTAGGCAGCAGCAGGCTCGTAAGCATTCATTCAAACAGCACTTTCCTGCATTTGCCAGCAGCTCTTCGCTGTGCTTTAAGCACAGCGCTGTTTATGACTTCAAGCCTATCAACTCCCGAGATTAGCCTGGCAATACTAAAGTACCTATTAGAACATCCAATAGTCAAAGGTATATGAAATACAAATGGTATTATAGGACTATTTCTTTCTATAACTACAACCTAAAACTTCTTACCTGGGAATATTGAAGACTCATGTTAAAAGGAACCACCAGCTTTCATATGTTCTGAGCACGGAACTTAAACGTTAGCTTTTTAAAATGGCACATATTGCACTTTTATTTTCTTCTCCAACACTGTGTTTTTGCATTCTTTAAACCAAATTGAACATGTTTCATTATTCATTTGAGACTAAATTAAATTTTTGATGTATTATATTAAGTTAAATAAAAGTGTTCATTGTTCATTCAGTATTGTTGTAATTGTCATTATTACAAATATATATATAAAAATCGTCAGATTAATCGGTATCTGCTTTTTTTGGTCCTCCAATAATTGGTATCGGCGTTGAAAAATCATCAGTCGACCTCTTCTTGAAACGACCAGTTCATACATGAAAACCCACAAATGTCGCTGAGTTAAAGCAGTTCTGCATGGAAGAGTGGGCCAAAATTCCTCCACAGCGACGTGCGAGACTGATCAACAAGCGTAAGGGGGCAATTACTTTTTCACACAGGGGAATTGGGTGTTGCATAACTTTGTTAATTAAATAAAAATATATATTTTTGTTATTTGTAAACTCAGGTTCGCTTTATCTAATATTAGATTTTGGTGGAACATCTGACATTCAGTATAAAAAAATGCAAAAATAGTGAAAACCAGAAAGGGGCAAAATACTTTGTTACTGTACTGTAGGTCGTAAGTGGAAGTAGAGTATGATAGCCGTACTGTAGGTAGTATAATGTAGAGCTTTTTCATTTCCTGTAATATGGAAATATTTGTTTCAAAACAATTAAGGCATCTGACATGCAAACCTTATTCACATTTTCTCTCAACTTTAGTTGAACTAAACTCAGCAAAAAAATATCCTTTTTCAGCACCCTGTCTTTCAAAGATAATTTGTAAAAATCTAAATAACTTCACAGATCTTCATTGTAAAGGGTTTAAACACTGTTTCCCATGCTTGTTCAATGAACCATAAACAATTAATGAACATGCACCTGTGGAACGGTCGTTAAGACACTAACAGCTTACAGACGGTAGGCAATTAAGGTAACAGTTATGAAAACTTAGGACACTAAAGAGGCCTTTCTACTGACTGTTTTTCTTTTGGGGTAAAAAACACCAAAAGAAAGATGCCCAGAGTCCCTGCTCATCGCGTGAACGTGCCTTGGGCATGCTGCAAGGAGGCATGAGGACTACAGATGTGGCCATGGCAATAAATTGCTATGTTCGTACTGAGAGACGCCTAAGACAGCGCTACAGGACGCTGTCTTAGGCATCTCAGGACGCTGCTGATCGTCCTCGCAGTGGACGATCAGGACGCTGCTGATCGTCCTCGCAGTGGCAGACCACGTGTAACAACACCTGCACAGGATCGGTACATCCGAACATCACACGTGCGGGACAGGTACAGGATGGCAACAACAACTGCCCGAGTTACACCAGGAACGCACAATCCCTCCATCAGTGCTCAGACTGTCTGCAATAGGCTGAGAGAGGCTGGACTGAGGGCTTGTAGGCCTGTTGTAAGGCAGGTCCTCACCAGACATCACCGGCAACAACGTGGCCTATGGGCACAAATCCACCATCGCTGGACCAGACAGGACTGGCAAAAAGTACTCTTCACTGACGAGTCATGGTTTTGTCTCACCAGGGGTGATGGTCGGATTCGCGTTTATCATCGAAGGAATGAGCGTTACACCGAGGCCTGGGAAGACATCCTCCTCCCTCATGTGGTACCCTTCCTGCAGGCTCATCCTGACGTGACCCTCCAGCATTACAATGCCACCAGCCATACTGCTCGTTCTGTGCGTGATTTCCTGCATGACAGGAATGTCAGTGTTCTGCCATGGCCAGCGAAGAGCCCAGATCTTAATCCTATTGAGCACGTCTGGGACCTATTGGATCGGAGGGTGAAGGCTAGGGCCATTCCCCCCAGAAATGTCCAGGAACTTGTAGGTGCCTTGGTGGACGAGTGGGGTAACATCTCACAGCAAGAACTGGCAAATCTGGTGCAGTCCACGCTGAGGAGATGCACTGCACTACTTAATGCCGCTGGTGGCCACACCAGATACTGACTGTTACTTTTGATTTTGACCCCCCCCCCCTTTTATTCAGGGACACATTATTCCATTACTGTTAATCACATGTTTGTGGAACTTGTTCAGTTTATGTCTCAGTTGTTGAATCTTATGTTCATACAAATATTTACACGTTAAGTTTGCTGAAAATAAATGCAGTTGACAGTGAAGGACGTTTCTCTTTCTGCTGAGTTTATATGTCTTATTTTATAATGGGTATTCCAAAACGGTCAAATGATCTTAGTCGAGACGTTTAATTGACGGTTAATGAAAAGACAGATCGAGGATCACCCTAAATAATTACAGATTAGTCTCAGTGTGAAGAGGTTGTCTGGAATAGAGCAGTGAGGATTCTTAGTGAGCCTGGTGCACTTCATTAGGGACCAGTCTGTTTTTCCACTAAATAAGGCCTAGATCTCTCAATGAATTTCACTGGACCCTGCCTGCCTGGCTGGCAGCACGACTGGCACGTATGTCCTCTGTGATGTCACACGTCTTAATTAACTCAAACGCTGCTTTGAATAGACAACAATAAGATAATGATTTTGGGTCTGCTGTTGTCTTATCTTTTTGGTTTCTCTTTACAATATGCAAATACTTTTTTATTTCAAGCCATTTTGGCAAGTCATGCAGATGTTCTCTTTCTGATCTGGCTTCTGTCACCGTTCTTTCTTTGTTTCTTTACCTCATTAGTCCTTCTTGTTTTTCATTCTGTTGTCCGTGCCTTACTGATCCTCTTCTGGTAATTTCAGCCAACCCTCGTTGAGGATCCATCCTATTAATCTAACCCGTCTTTTCCCCTTCTCTTTCATTCCATATTGTTGTGCTGCCAATCGCCACCTCGTTGTCTTTTTCCTCCGTCTGTCCTCTCTTCCCTCCATGGCTGTCCTGGGTGGCCCCCCCTTGTGTTTACCCCGTGTGTGGTGCTGTGGTGCAGATAGCGTGTCAAAGTGCTGTGAGTCAGGAGCAGGTGGAAGGTATCCTGACTGAGAACGATGCTCTCAGGACTAACCTAGTCGCTCTGGAACAGGTATAGTATTCTGACCCCCACCCTGCCAGGACCCCCACGGAACCTCATCACTATTCACTCTACCACTGTCACCACTCACCAGCCATTACCCATGATGCATCACTATTATGACAAGTTGAGTTGTTGTGATTAAAGTCAGGGAGGTAAAGATGTTTTTCTCATACTGACGGATGGTGATTATTTCAATAGTTCAGACATGAATTGCTGCTACTTACAATAATACTAACGGTTTGTTGTTTTTCCTACAAAGCTTTATCTGAAGACGTTCACCTTCTGCTCATCTGCTTTTCATGTCTCACTTTCTCCATTTCTGACCCATTTGATCCACTTTGTTTCATTAAACAAAGTCTAGAAATACCTTTGTAAAACATAAATAATCAAATGTTGTTCCATTGTGAAGCTCAGTGTGTCTAACTAGTGGGTGGGCGTTGTCATTAGATTCAGACAGTGAAGACTCAGGAGATGAACCTTTTGCGTGACCAAAACATGGCTCTGAATGTTGAGCTGCAGCAGAGACGGACAGAGCAGGAGAGCTTCCTGGCACAGAGAGATGACCTTAACTCTCAGCTACAGGTTTGTGTGACCCTCACATTGTCCTAATGCATGCATACTCCGATAACCACTGAAATAAACCTTACTTTTACAGTGGTTAGTACTTTGATAAAGTGCTTCTAATGTAGGTCAAGGAGGAAAAAGATGGGAGTTGCAAATGTATTTTTATCCTCTCTTTAGCTGTCTTTTTCTCTCTGTAGGAGGTGAACCGTGCCAACAGCAGACTGTTGGAACAGCTGACTGAATTGGACCAATGGAAAGACCGATTACAGCAAGAGCTGGAGGAGGCTAAAAAGGTGGGCTATCTGTGACACACACACACACACACACACACACAGTGAACAGAGATGCGTGCTTGAGGGGTACACACATGGCACTGTAGTAATTGGCATTTCTGTATGCCAGTGAAGGTGGGAGTGCTGATTTGAAATCTCTCAAGCTCCACTCCTTCTGCCCACGGGGTCATAGGCCATAAATGGACAGCACAGCTTCAATTAGCATATGTGCCAGTCTTGGACTTATCACAGAGTTATCTTTGAGTCAAATTTATATGAATTCAGGATTATGAGTCAAAGACTCATGGTTTGTTTAAGAAAGAGTTAATCAGTGCTGGATGAGTGTGAATGTTATTGTTCATCTATCATCACAATAAATGTCAGATATCCCCTTGTCTCCCTCCCCCTGCAGACAGCTGACAAGCGGAAGGCCATGCTGGATGAACTGGCCATGGAGATAATCACAGAGAAGTCCCGGCACAAGGAGGAGCTGAGCGACGTGCGTCTGCAGCATGAGAAGGAGGTCCTGGGGGTGCGGGCGCGCTACGAGAAGGAGCTGAGGGGTCTCCACGAGGACAAGAACCGCACAGAGGAGGGGATCCGCTCACAGCTCCGAGACGAGAAGGTGAAGGGGGGGACACATTTAGATTCAGGGCCACAGAGCCAACGAAAAGGGAGAGAACATGAGCAGGTGCTCTGCTTGTGTATTAATGTGACCTTTGACCTCTAGGCTCGCAATAAGGAGCTGGAGGGTCTGCAGCAGTGTGTGGAGGAGCTACAAGCCCAGGTCCAGTCCATGGAGGACACTAAGGGCTGGTTCGAACGCAGACTCAAAGATGCTGAGGTACACGACCAACTTCACTTTCACATTGATTTATTCACTAGAATATTCCAGTACTTACTGGAATATGTAGTGTAGTTATGCTGTGTTGTACACTTTAAAGCTTGTACATGAACACACAAAAATGCTGTTGGAGATGAGGTTAATGAGTGATCAATACTGGCAGTTTGAGGCGCTCTTCACTGCCCGGAGTAATGCCTGTCACGGTAACTCTGACCACGTGGCGTTACGGGAACACTGACCTAGTGGCGTCACTGTAACACTGACCACGGGACATCACGTCACGGGAACACTGATCACGGCACGTCATGTCAAGGGAACACTGACCACGGGGCGTCACGTCACGGGAACACTGACCACGGGGCGTCACGTCACGGGAACACTGACCACGGGGCGTCACGTCACGGGAACACTGACCACGGGGCGTCACGTCACGGGAGCACTGACCACGGGGCGTCACGTCACGGGAACACTGACCACGGGGCGTCACGTCACGGGAACACTGACCACGGGGCGTCACGTCACGGGAACACTGACCACGGGGCGTCACGTCACGGGAACACTGACCACGGGGCGTCACGGGAACACTGACCACGGGACGTCACGGGAACACTGACCACGGGGCGTCACGTCACGGGAACACTGACCACGGCGCGTCACGTCACGGGAACACTGACCACGGGGCGTCACGTCACGGGAACACTGACCACGGGGCGTCACGTCACGGGAACACTGACCACGGGGCGTCACGTCACGGGAACACTGACCACGGGGCGTCACGTCACGGGAACACTGACCACGGGACGTCACGTCACGGGAACACTGACCACGGGGGGTCACGGGAACACTGACCACGGGGGGTCACGGGAACACTGACCACGGGGCGTCACGTCACGGGAACACTGACCACGGGGCGTCACGTCACGGGAACACTGACCACGGGGCGTCACGTCACGGGAACACTGACCACAAGATGTCAGTAGTGCTTCTTACTTATTTCTGCTCAGATTTGTTTGTTTTCTAGCATTTACTGTGATTAATGACTTTACATATGTGTCGTAGTTTAGCCTTTTTAAAGAATTCTAAAAATACATGTGTGCTGATGATTAGGTGATGTGTTGTTCCTCTCTGTGTTTAGGAGAGCATGGAGAAGAGCTGTCTGGAGCACCAGGAGAGCACGGAGAAGCTGCAGGAAGAATACTCTCTCCAACTGAAGGTTGTTTGCCTTGTTTTCCTCTTCTCAGACACGGCAGGGTGTTGTACACAGCAACACACTCAGACACTTTCCTCCGGGCCTAGGGGAATACTGACTGGGAGTGTGTGTAGGCTTTGTTCACTGCAGTTGGCCCTAGTGTTGCACGGTATACCGAAACTTTGTTACTCTATATGAGAGGAGAGAAAAAAAACGGTTTGTTACTAGAATTGTTGTTACGCTCGGTACTTCTGTTAAATGTCTCACGTGATTGAGAGTATCAAGTCTGTGGTGAGGATGCATTGCCACAGCACTTTTCAATCAACCTTTGATTTAGTTTAATAAATAGATTGACGCAAAGTGTTAGAGGGGCAAAGTGAGTTTTTTTTTAGGCTGATTTGCTTCAGGAGTTTTGAACTCGAGCACAATTTCTCTGTTCTTCACATTGGAGTGCTGCTGCAGGCTCTTGACCAATCAGGTTCATGGAACAATGCATTAATCTTAAGGTGCGTGCTCTCCACTTTCCTCAGGTCTTTATTTAGCGATTGTGATCACACCACTCCAGACGGACACAAGCAAAAACTCTTCCATAAATGTAGCAGCCTAAACACTAGTGATCTAACGTGCTGTATTGCAAAGAAACAAACAGCAACAGCAGCTGCATGGTCTAACCTACAATTCACTCTGTCCCTCTGGCCAGGGTAAACGCAGCGGTAACGTTATGTATTCATAGCCCATTTGTTTTTGAGAAAATGTGAATGGGATCAAATTAGTTTTATCTTCAAACTGACTACCGTAATTTCCGGACTATAAGCCGCTACTTTTTTTCCCACGCTATGAACCTTGCGCTTTATACAATGACGCGGCTAATTTATGGATTTTTCCCGCTTTCACAAATTCATGCCGCCAAAAACCTGAGCACCGTCACATAATGTGAAGTAAATCGAGCGCGCTCAAACTTTCCATCATTCTGATTACGGTAGTCATTTTGTCACCCTCATCATGGCAAAGACACGGAGAAATGCATATGATGCAGCTTTCAATTTGAAGGCGATCGATCTGGCTGTTTGAAAAGTAAATAGAGCTGCTGCACGGGAGCTTGGCCTTAATGAGTCGATTAAAAGACGTTGGAAACAGCAGCGTGAGAAACTGACTTAGTGCAAAAAGACAACAAAAGCTTTCAGAGGAAAGAAAAGCAGATGGCCCGAACTAGAAAATGAGGCTTGGGTGACAAGTGGGGAGAAATCCTTCACTAAAACGGGCCGCATGCGAAGAGCGATTTATGGTCAAGTCTGCCAGTGGGTCCTGACAGCGTGGAGCTGCTGCGTATTGAAGAGGGCAGTATAAGCTCAGCGGGGAATTTGCCTCCGGATGATACGAGATGACAGTGGTTTCAGTGCACAGGAGGAAGATAGTGACCAAGGACTTTCTTGGTAGGCTACTGTTTACTGCTATTTAAAAAAATAAAAATAAAAAATGTTACAAGCCTGTTTCGTTAAAGCCTATTTATTTTTGTTACAAGACGTGTTTCGTTAAAGCCTATTTATTTTTGTTACAAGCCGTGTTTCGTTTAAAGGCTGTGTAAAGTTCATTTGTTTCAATGTACCGGTAGGCACCTGCGGCTTATAGACACGTGCGGCTTATTTATGTACAAAATACTTTTTTTTTTTTAATTCAGTGGGTGCGGCTTATTTTCAGGTGCGCTTAATAGTCCAGCAATTACGGTAGACTGCCTAGACTTTTTCAATCCAAAATGATTAACTGGGATGAATCAATCAACATAATAGCTGATATAGACTGTGAGTACATGTTTAATTAGGCCTACAGTTGCATAGGGCAGGACTGCACGATGCAAACCAGCATAACGCAAGCTCAGCCCTGTGAAACATGCAGTTTTAGAATGCCATTTCTACCCATTTTGTTGAAAGTTTTTTAAAGCTAATTTCCTGGAATCCTACACGTTTTGCTATCATATGCTATCTGGGGCCCCGCTGAAGGCCGGAGCATGTCCCCGTTTGGTAATCCGGTCCTGATCCCTCGTCTCCCTTCCTATTTTCTCTAGATTCCATAGCCACAAAGACACATTCTACAGCCACGTTCGGGCTCGCGAATGATGTCAGTACTTTAAGACTTTTATAAAAGAGATGGCTTCTTCCATGGAGATGTTATTGATCGGTACAATAGAATATTTTGTCCTAGCAGTTGCCATTAAAATAACTCCTAAATGGGAGGGATTGTTTGCCATCTGTAGCCCCATGAAATCAGATTTTACAAGCTCAATAACTCAAAGCATGCACATACTCCTATTGAATAATTTGCATTCACCTGTATTTTAAATAGACCTAGGCTATATTGTTATTTACCCAGTTTATCAATAGAGATTTACAGTACCATTCAAATAAATGATTACCATTTATGTTTTGTAGTTAGATTGGTAAAAACAAAGTCATATTGATTGTATGATTTATTAATTAATGCATACATGGCTGTAAAAAATAAACCGGACGTACAATTTTTCAAATGTAATAACATTGAATCCTAAAGATGCCCAACGATTGAACATAGTTTCTTTCTGTATCAAGTGCCATTCTATGACTTTGGTTATACACCTTTTCTTTGTTGTGGCATGGAGTATCATAATGAGTATCGTGATACTCAACCTGCTATCAGTATCGAAGTGAAAATTCTGGTATCGTGACAACACTAGTTGACCCAGGGACATACTATACTCACTGTAAGTGTACGTGGACTTCGTTCAGGTAGATAAAGCTATGACTCCTTACATTGCTATTCTCGTCTGCTGAGTACCTGATGTTTATTGAACTTATTTAGCAATTAAAAGTGTTACTTATAGAGTGTGTTTCTCTTCTATGTCTAACTCTAATTGGGCAGGTAGGTTTGGTGATATGCTTGTTTGAAATTGAACCCCTACTTTTTCAATTAAAATCCTGTTAGTATCATGAAGTTAATTCTGAATGGAACTGTTGTGTTAATCTTGTCATCACTGTAGATATTCCATTAGCATGGTGTGACTAGTAACCTTATGTTGAAACGGATTCAAATTGTGTGATTCTCAGATCGGATCTGTGAAAGTAACTGAAACTGAATACGTATTCTTTGTGTTTCTCATTCAGGGAAAGGCATCTGAAATAGATGGTGTGAACCTGCAGTTGACAGAAGTAGAGAAGGAAAGGGATGTGCACATTGAAACCATTGGAAAACTGAAACAGGTAAACTAACCCTTTTTGTAGTTAGTAGAAACTACCATTATAGTTATTTTTCTATCAAATTTTCAGAGGAAAGTACAGTTTGAAATGTTCCGTACATGTACACACAAACTCAGCAAAAAAAGAAACCTCCCTTTTTCAGGACCCTGTCTTTCAAAGATAATTTGTAAAAATCCAACTAACTTCACAGATCTTCATTGTAAAGGGTCTAAACAATTATTGAACATGCACCTGTGGAATGGTCGTTAAGACACTAACAGCTTACAGACGGTAGGCAATTAAGGTCACAGTTATGAAAACTTAGGACACTAAAGAGGCCTTTCTACTGACTCTGAAAAAAGAATGATGCCCAGGGTCCCTGCTCATCTGCGTGAATGTGCCATAGGCATGCTGCAAGGAGGCAATAAATTGATATGTCAGTACTGTGCGACGCCTAAGACAGCGCTACAGGGAGACAGGACGGACAGCTGATTTGTCCTCGCAGTGGCAGACCACGTGTAACAACAGCTGCACAGGATCGGTACATCCGAACATCACACCTGCGGGACAGGTGCAGGATGGCAACAACAACTGCCCGAGTTACACCAGGAACGCACAATCCCTCCATCAGTGCTCAGACTGTCTGCAATAGGCTGAGAGAGGCTGGACTGAGAGCTTGTAGGCCTGTTGTAAGGCAGGTCCTCACCAGACATCACCAGCAACAACGTCACCTACGGACACAAACCCACCGTCACTGAACCAGACAGGACTGGCAAAAGGTGCTCTTCACTGACGAGTCGTGGTTTTGTCACGCCAGGGGTGATGGTCGGTTTCGCGTTTATCGTCGACGGAATGAGCGTTACACCGAGGCCTGTACTCTGGAGCGGGATCGATTTGGAGGTGGAGGGTCCATCGTGGTCTGGGGCGGTGTGTCACAGCATCATCGGACTAAGCTTGTTGTCATTGCAGGCCATCTCAACGCTGTGCGTTACAGGGAAGACATCCTCCTCCCTCATGTGGTACCCTTCCTGCAGGCTCATCCTGACGTGACCCTCCAGCATTACAATGCCACCAGCCATACTGCTCGTTCTGTGCGTGATTTCCTGCATGACAGGAATGTCAGTGGCCAGCGAAGAGCCCGGATCTCAATCCCATTGAGCACGTCTGGGACGTGTTGGATTGGAGGGTGAGGGCTAGGGCCATTTCCCCCCAGAAATGTCTGGGAACTTTCAGGTGCCTTGGTGGATGAGTGGGCTAACATCTCACAGCAAGAACTGGCAAATCTGAGGAGATGCGCTGCAGTACTTAATGCAGCCGGTGGCCGCACCAGATACTAACTGTTCATTTTGATTTTGACCCCCCTTTGTTCAGGGACACATTATTCAATTTCTAAATCACGTGTCTGTGGAACTTGTCTGTTGTTGAATCTTGTTATGTTCATACAAATATTTACCCATGTTTGCTGAAAATAAACGCAGTTGACAGTGAGAGGACATTTCTTTTTTTGCTGAGTTTAAAAGCTGTATAATAAGGCTGTGTGGTCATGTAATGGTTCTCATTAGAGCCTCTCCCTGTCTTTGTGGTGTACAGGAGATTAAAGACACGGTAGATGGCCAGCGGATCCTGGAGAAGAAAGGTAGTTCAGCAGTAAGTGGAACACTCTCCTCGCTGCCTCTCTCTCTCTCTCTCCTCGCTGCCTCTCTCTCTCTCTCCTCGCTGCCTCTCTCTCTCTCTCCTCGCTGCCTCTCTCTCTCTCTCCTCGCTGCCTCTCTCTCTCTCCTCGCTGCCTCTCTCTCTCTCTCCTCGCTGCCTCTCTCTCTCTCTCCTCGCTGCCTCTCTCTCTCTCTCCTCGCTGCCTCTCTCTCTCTCCTCGCTGCCTCTCTCTCTCTCTCCTCGCTGCCTCTCTCTCTCTCTCCTCGCTGCCTCTCTCTCTCTCTCCTCGCTGCCTCTCTCTCCTCTCTCTCTCTCCTCGCTGCCTCTCTCTCCTCTCTCTCTCTCCTCGCTGCCTCTCTCTCCTCTCTCTCTCCTCGCTGCCTCTCTCTCCTCTCTCTCTCTCTCCTCGCTGCCTCTCTCTCTCTCTCTCCTCGCTGCCTCTCTCTCTCTCTCTCCTCGCTGCCTCTCTCTCTCTCTCTCCTCGCTGCCTCTCTCTCTCTCTCCTCGCTGCCTCTCTCTCTCTCTCCTCGCTGCCTCTCTCTCTCTCTCCTCGCTGCCTCTCTCTCTCTCTCCTCGCTGCCTCTCTCTCTCTCTCCTCGCTGCCTCTCTCTCTCTCTCCTCGCTGCCTCTCTCTCTCTCTCCTCGCTGCCGCTCTCTCTCTCTCCTCGCTGCCTCTCTCTCTCTCTCCTCGCTGCCTCTCTCTCTCTCTCCTCGCTGCCTCTCTCTCTCTCCTCCTCGCTGCCTCTCTCTCTCTCTCCTCGCTGCCTCTCTCTCTCTCCTCGCTGCCTCTCTCTCTCTCTCCTCGCTGCCTCTCTCTCTCTCTCCTCGCTGCCTCTCTCTCTCTCTCCTCGCTGCCTCTCTCTCTCTCTCCTCGCTGCCTCTCTCTCTCTCTCTCCTCGCTGCCTCTCTCTCTCTTCCTCGCTGCCTCTCTCTCTCTCTCCTCGCTGCCTCTCTCTCTCTCTCCTCGCTGCTCTCTCTCTCTCTCCTCGCTGCCTCTCTCTCTCTCTCCTCGCTGCCTCTCTCTCTCTCTCCTCGCTGCCTCTCTCTCTCTCTCCTCGCTGCCTCTCTCTCTCTCCTCGCTGCCTCTCTCTCTCTCTCCTCGCTGCCTCTCTCTCTCTCTCCTCGCTGCCTCTCTCTCTCTCCTCGCTGCCTCTCTCTCTCCTCGCTGCCTCTCTCTCCTCGCTGCCTCTCTCTCCTCGCTGCCTCTCTCTCTCTCCTCGCTGCCTCTCTCTCTCTCTCTCTCTCTCTCTCTCTCTCTCTCCTCGCTGCCTCTCTCTCTCTCTCTCTCTCTCCTCGCTGCCTCTCTCTCTCTCTCTCTCTCTCTCTCCTCGCTGCCTCTCTCTCTCTCTCTCTCTCCTCGCTGCCTCTCTCTCTCTCTCTCTCTCTCTCTCCTCGCTGCCTCTCTCTCTCTCTCTCTCTCTCTCTCTCTCTCTCTCCTCGCTGCCTCTCTCTCTCTCTCTCCTCGCTGCCTCTCTCTCTCTCTCTCTCTCTCTCTCTCTCTCCTCGCTGCCTCTCTCTCTCTCTCTCTCTCTCCTCGCTGCCTCTCTCTCTCTCTCTCTCTCTCCTCGCTGCCTCTCTCTCTCTCTCTCTCTCTCTCTCTCTCTCTCTCTCTCTCTCTCTCTCTCTCTCTCTCTCTCCTCGCTCCTCTCTCTCTCTCTCCTCGCTGCCTCTCTCTCCTCTCTCTCTCTCCTCGCTGCCTCTCTCTCTCTCTCCTCGCTGCCTCTCTCTCTCTCTCCTCGCTTCCTCTCTCTCTCTCCTCGCTGCCTCTCTCTCTCTCTCCTCGCTCCCTCTCTCTCTCTCCTCGCTGCCTCTCTCTCTCCTCGCTGCCTCTCTCTCTCCTCGCTGCCTCTCTCTCCTCGCTGCCTCTCTCTCTCTCCTCGCTGCCTCTCTCTCTCTCCTCGCTGCCTCTCTCTCTCTCTCTCTCTCTCTCTCTCTCTCCTCGCTGCCTCTCTCTCTCTCTCTCTCTCTCTCCTCGCTGCCTCTCTCTCTCTCTCTCTCTCTCTCTCTCCTCGCTGCCTCTCTCTCTCTCCTCGCTGCCTCTCTCTCTCTCTCCTCGCTGCCTCTCTCTCTCTCTCTCTCTCTCTCTCTCTCCTCGCTGCCTCTCTCTCTCTCTCTCCTCGCTGCCTCTCTCTCTCTCTCTCTCTCTCTCTCCTCGCTGCCTCTCTCTCTCTCCTCGCTGCCTCTCTCTCTCTCTCTCGCTCTCTCTCTCTCTTCTCTCTGCCTCTCTCTCTCTCTCCTCTCTCTCTCTCTCTCTCTCTCTCTCTCTCTCTCTCTCTCTCTCCTCGCTGCCTCTCTCTCCTCTCTCTCTCTCCTCGCTGCTCTCTCTCTCGCTCTCTCTCTCTCTCTTGCTGCCTCTCTCTCTCTCTCCTCGCTGCCTCTCTCTCTCTCTCCTCGCTTCCTCTCTCTCTCTCCTCGCTGCCTCTCTCTCTCTCTCTCCTCGCTGCCTCTCTCTCTCTCCTCGCTGCCTCTCTCTCTCTCTCTCCTCGCTGCCTCTCTCTCTCTCTCTCTCCTAGCTGCCTCTCTCTCTCTCTCTCCTAGCTGCCTCTCTCTCTCTCTCTCCTCGCTGCCTCTCTCTCTCTCTCTCTCTCCTCGCTGCCTCTCTCTCTCTCTCTCCTCGCTGCCTCTCTCTCTCTCTCTCCTCGCTGCCTCTCTCTCTCTCTCTCCTCGCTGCCTCTCTCTCTCTCTCTCCTCGCTGCCTCTCTCTCTCTCTCTCCGTGCTCTCTCTCTCTCTCCTCGCTGCCTCTCTCTCTCTCTCCTCGCTGCCTCTCTCTCTCTCTCTCCTCGCTGCCTCTCTCTCTCTCTCTCCTCGCTGCCTCTCTCTCTCTCTCTCCTCGCTGCCTCTCTCTCTCTCTCTCCTCGCTGCCTCTCTCTCTCTCTCTCCTCGCTGCCTCTCTCTCTCTCTCCTCGCTGCCTCTCTCTCTCTCTCTCTCCTCGCTGCCTCTCTCTCTCTCTCTCCTCGCTGCCTCTCTCTCTCTCTCTCTCCTCGCTGCCTCTCTCTCTCTCTCTCCTCGCTGCCTCTCTCTCTCTCTCCTCGCTGCCTCTCTCTCTCTCTCTCCTCGCTGCCTCTCTCTCTCTCTCTCCTCGCTGCCTCTCTCTCTCTCTCTCCTCGCTGCCTCTCTCTCTCTCTCCTCTCCTCGCTGCCTCTCTCTCTCTCTCCTCGCTGCCTCTCTCTCTCTCTCTCCTCGCTGCCTCTCTCTCCTCTCTCTCTCTCCTCTCGCCTCTCTCTCCTCGCTGCCTCTCTCTCTCGCTGCCTCTCTCTCCTCTCTCTCTCTCCTCGCTGCCTCTCTCTCCTCTCTCTCTCTCCTCGCTGCCTCTCTCTCTCTCTCCTCGCTGCCTCTCTCTCTCTCTCTCTCCTCGCTGCCTCTCTCTCTCTCTCTCCTCGCTGCCTCTCTCCTCTCTCTCCTCGCTGCCTCTCTCTCTCTCTCTCCTCGCTGCCTCTCTCTCTCTCTCTCTCCTCGCTGCCTCTCTCTCTCTCTCTCCTCGCTGCCTCTCTCTCTCTCTCTCCTCGCTGCCTCTCTCTCTCTCTCTCTCCTCGCTGCCTCTCTCTCTCTCTCTCTCCTCGCTGCCTCTCTCTCTCTCTCTCTCCTCGCTGCCTCTCTCTCTCTCTCTCTCTCCTCGCTGCCTCTCTCTCTCTCTCTCTCTCCTCGCTGCCTCTCTCTCTCTCTCTCCTCGCTGCCTCTCTCTCTCTCTCTCCTCGCTGCCTCTCTCTCTCTCTCTCCTCGCTGCCTCTCTCTCTCCTCGCTGCCTCTCTCTCTCCTCGCTGCCTCTCTCTCTCCTCGCTGCCTCTCTCTCTCCTCGCTGCCTCTCTCTCTCTCTCTCCTCGCTGCCTCTCTCTCTCTCTCTCTCCTCGCTGCCTCTCTCTCTCTCTCTCCTCGCTGCCTCTCTCTCTCCTCGCTGCCTCTCTCTCTCTCTCCTCGCTGCCTCTCTCTCTCTCTCTCCTCGCTGCCTCTCTCTCTCTCTCCTCGCTGCCTCTCTCTCTCTCTCTCCTCGCTGCCTCTCTCTCTCTCTCTCCTCGCTGCCTCTCTCTCTCTCTCTCCTCGCTGCCTCTCTCTCTCTCTCCTCGCTGCCTCTCTCTCTCTCTCCTCGCTGCCTCTCTCTCTCTCTCTCCTCGCTGCCTCTCTCTCTCTCTCCTCGCTGCCTCTCTCTCTCTCTCTCTCCTCGCTGCCTCTCTCTCTCTCTCTCCCTCGCTGCCTCTCTCTCTCTCTCTCCTCGCTGCCTCTCTCTCTCTCTCCTCGCTGCCTCTCTCTCTCTCTCTCCTCGCTGCCTCTCTCTCTCTCTCTCCTCGCTGCCTCTCTCCTCTCTCTCTCTCCTCGCTGCCTCTCTCTCTCTTTCCTCGCTGCCTCTCTCTCTCTTCCTCGCTGCCTCTCTCTCTCTCTCTCTCCTCGCTGCCTCTCTCTCTCTCCTCGCTGCCTCTCTCTCTCTCTCTCTCTCCTCGCTGCCTCTCTCTCTCTCTCTCTCCTCGCTGCCTCTCTCTCTCTCTCTCTCCTCGCTGCCTCTCTCTCTCTCTCTCTCTCGTCTCCTCGCTCCTCTCTCTCTCTCCTCGCTGCCTCTCTCTCTCTCTCTCTCCTCGCTGCCTCTCTCTCTCTCTCCTCGCTGCCTCTCTCTCTCTCTCCTCGCTGCCTCTCTCTCTCTCTCTCTCCTCGCTGCCTCTCTCTCTCTCTCTCTCCTCGCTCTCGCTCTCTCTCTCTCTCTCTCCTCGCTGCCTCCTCTCTCTCTCTCCTCGCTGCCTCTCTCTCTCTCTCTCTCCTCGCTGCCTCTCTGCTCTCTCTCTCTCCTCGCTGCCTCTCTCTCTCTCTCTCTCCTCGCTGCCTCTCTCTCTCTCTCTCTCCTCGCTGCCTCTCTCTCTCTCGCTGCCTCTCTCTCTCTCTCTCCTCGCTGCCTCTCTCTCTCTCTCCTCGGCCTCGCCTCTCTCTCTCTCTCCTCGCTGCCTCTCTCTCTCTCTCTCTCCTCGCTGCCTCTCTCTCTCTCTCTCTCCTCGCTGCCTCTCTCTCTCTCTCTCTCCTCGCTGCCTCTCTCTCTCTCCTCGCTGCCTCTCTCTCTCTCTCCTCGCTGCCTCTCTCTCTCTCTCTCTCCTCGCTGCCTCTCTCTCTCCTCGCTGCCTCTCTCTCTCTCTCCTCGCTGCCTCTCTCTCTCTCTCTCCTCGCTGCCTCTCTCTCTCTCTCCTCGCTGCCTCTCTCTCTCTCCTCGCTGCCTCTCTCTCTCTCTCTCTCCTCGCTGCCTCTCTCTCTCTCTCTCTCTCCTCGCTGCCTCTCTCTCTCTCTCCTCCTCGCTGCCTCTCTCTCTCTCTCTCCTCGCTGCCTCTCTCTCTCTCCTCGCTGCCTCTCTCTCTCTCTCTCCTCGCTGCCTCTCTCTCTCTCTCTCCTCGCTGCCTCTCTCTCTCTCTCTCTCTCCTCGCTGCCTCTCTCTCTCTCTCTCCTCGCTGCCTCTCTCTCTCTCTCCTCCGCTGCCTCTCTCTCTCTCTCTCCTCGCTGCCTCTCTCTCTCTCTCGCTGCCTCTCTCTCTCTCTCCTCGCTGCCTCTCTCTCTCTCCTCGCTGCCTCTCTCTCTCCTCGCTGCCTCTCTCTCCTCGCTGCCTCTCTCTCCTCGCTGCCTCTCTCTCCTCGCTGCCTCTCTCTCCTCGCTGCCTCTCTCTCCTCGCTGCCTCTCTCTCCTCGCTGCCTCTCTCTCTCCTCGCTGCCTCTCTCTCTCCTCGCTGCCTCTCTCTCTCCTCGCTGCCTCTCTCTCTCCTCGCTGCCTCTCTCTCTCCTCGCTGCCTCTCTCTCTCCTCGCTGCCTCTCTCTCCTCGCTGCCTCTCTCTCCTCGCTGCCTCTCTCTCCTCGCTGCCTCTCTCTCTCTCGCTGCCTCTCTCTCTCGGCTCTCTCTCCTCGCTGCCTCTCTCTCCTCGCTGCCTCTCTCTCCTCGCTGCCTCTCTCTCTCGCTGCCTCTCTCTTCCTCGCTGGCCTCCTCTCCTCCTGCCTCTCTCTCTCGCTGCCTCTCTCCTCGCTCCTCTCTCTCCTCGCTGCCTCTCTCTCTCGCTGCCTCTCTCTCTCGGCTCTCTCTCTCTCGCTCTCCTCGCTGCCTCTCTCTCGCTCTCTCCTCGCTGCCTCTCTCTCTCTCTCTCCTCGCTGCCTCTCTCTCT